>NC_133779.1:59797705-59802669 GCF_003597395.2 Chelonoidis abingdonii | reverse complement strand
AGACCTTTCACTGCAGATTTTGACAAACGCAAAGAAGGTCCACGTGAATTTCTAAAAGACGCTAAAGCACTCACCAGAGGGGTTTAAGTTGAAGTGCTTCAAATCTGAGGAGAGGGGTGGTCATGCTTCAGAGTCTAACGAGCAAACTCTGATGTAGAAACAAAGACCAAATAAAAGAAAATCAACTTCTGGGTGTATTGACTCAGATAATGAAATGAAATGTGTCAGTCTGCACTGTTTTGTCTTATTTGAGGCTAACATCTTAGCCGCAGAAGTGTCCTGGAATGGTGGTTGAGATAAGGACATTGAATCTTGCGATATGTCAGCTAGTATCTGCCGCAGTACAAAGTGCATGCGATGCCTGTTCTTGTTTTATATGTCACTGAAATAAGAGACGGACTCTCTCTGCTGTAATACTTGTTTGTTGGAGTGACTGTGACAGTAGTAGGACTTGAGTGGACTGTAGCTTTAAGTTTTGCACTGTGTTATTGATGCAGTTTTTTAAATTTATATTTGTAAATTCTTTCATTGTAAAGGATTTGCTTACATAATTACATGGGTGAATTGAAATGCTTTTGTTTTTTAAGCGCAAAATTTGTAATAAAATATAGATTAAGTGAGCCTGTCATTTTGTATTTGTGTTGTATGAATCATATATTTGAATGTGGAAACATCATTATTTAATAATGTCGTTCTTTATTGTTTACAGTGCCTTAATCGCTTATCAAATTATTTTTTTAATAGGCATTATCACGTTCATTTTTTTATCTTTGACAGCCTACGGAATGTGTGGAGTGGGGTGGGAGGCGAGTTGTTGTGGAGACAGTAGAAATTGAGATGGCAATGGGAGACCTTATGCCAAGGTATGTGACTTTTTCTGTGTTTTTTTCAGTTTTCTACTTCTTGCTGGGTGTCACAGCTCTGTCTCATGCTGCGCTCCTGGCTGTCATTTTGTTTATTAAAGTACCAATTGTTTTTTATCATCTGCCACTGGTATTAGCATCTCTGTTTTGTTATCATGGAAGTGTTTTACTGGACTGCTTGAGTTAGGCACGCGGCATCCTTGAGGGAAGTGGTAAGTTGGGGAGTCCTGCTGCTTTGGGACCAGCTGGTGTAAAACTGGCATCTGCACTGGAACCGGGCTGGCATTAGGGGGCATGGGGTTGGAATGTGCCTTTGGTTAAGTGAGGGACAGCGGAGCTGTGCAGCTAAGAAGGAAGGGCTTGTTTGCCCTGGGGATGATGGAGCCAGGGGAGTGACCACAGTGGGCACAGCAAGGGTCATGTGGAGGGTGGGTGGCAGCCGCTCTCAAACCGGGTATCCTGGGAATGTCGTGTTCTTCTCCTTCCTTCTTCCCCTTCCTGTTTCTTCCCCATTGCCATTTCTCTTCCTTTGCTCTTAGCTCTTTTTCCCTTCTGCAAGCCTTGTTGGCCGTCCTTCCTTCGCTCTGATCTGCGATAGGGGGAGAACAGAACCAACTGATATGACACTTCCTCCTGATGGGTTGTGGGGGCGCTCTGAATGTACAAAGGAGGGTTCAGGTTGCACCCATAGTTGCTAAGGTATGCCATAGGCCTAGGCACTTGGCTTATGGCGATGCACTTTTCCTGCCCAGAGTTTAATCATCAGTGGTCTCTGAAACATTGCTTGTTTAAAATCATGAGATTTACAAATGTGGCGGAGGAAGGTATCTTTTTGGCTTTTGGGTGAGCCGGTTATTTCAATCGTTCACATTTTCAAGGGTTTCTTGAGGGTGCCATGTTACTTTATTTTAAATGGAGTGATTTCTACCTAATCAGCATTGATCAGGACTGGGTGTAGAACGCAGTAATATCACGACCAGTAAATTGTTGAGTTGGCGAGCCTGACACTGAGCCCTACACAAATTACATGAATGAGAGGTAACAGTAGTCAATCCGATCTAATGGCCTAAAAGTGACGAGATGTAAAGCTATTACCATAGAATAATCTAGAGAAGAAGAATAAAAATTTGAAGAGGGAGAAGAAGGTTGAAACAAGTTTGGACAGCGCCAGGGCCTGGGTCTCTTTCAGCTTGGGAGTCATGGCAGGACATTATAACCCCAGAGCTGCAAAACTGAAACAAGTGCTGTCTGGATTTGGAAAGGGCATATGTAAAAGAGAGAGAGTACAGAAAATATTTAGTTCCGTGAAACAGAGAAGAACATTGCTGAACATACGAGAGGTGCGTGTTTTTGTTGGCAATGAGAGAGGAACAAGGCGAACGAACATTCTAAGAGGTGGACAGAGTTAGAATTTAGGCTCAGTCTGATGTTGTCACAGGTAGTGTTCACAATTTTTGGGCTTATGCAGAGAGCAATGTATTGTGCATAACGTCAATATAACAGCCTGTCATTTAACGATATCACTAGGGGAGGGGTTGGACGAGGTATGTGTACGTATTTGGATTTCTTTCAGTTTTCACAAGCTATGTGTTGAGCATGTTAGGCAGTCTGGACCCCTGTATGGTCTGTGAGGGGTGGGGGAAGAGCGAGGGTGCAGAAAGCGGTATATTCTAGCTAGGGTTTGGATTCAAGCAGTGGTCCTGGAAGTGGTGGGAGACTGCAATGTGGCGTACTTCTGTGCAATTATTGGTCGCGTACTTTTGTTCTGTGCGTATTAGGGTTGTTGGCACCTTAATGCTGCGCTGCGCAGCCGTAGTGCCTTAGGAGACGACCTATGCTGATTGAAGGGCTTCTTCAATTGTGAGGTTGTTGCACCTCGAGAGGCGCTAGCTCGGTTCAGGAGATACTAGAGGGGGGATTTAGGTTGGTTGAACGTGTGTTGTTTGGAGGTGTGGATTTTTACAACTGAGTGATGTAGATACACGACCTAATTTCTAGGGCGCAGGCTTGTTCCTCTCCTCAGTTTCTTCTTTAGGTTTCTTTTTCATTTCTCTCCTGGAAGGTTTTTTTAGAGGCTGTGATTTTGTTGGGTACTGTGGGGACGTATCTCGATGATGGATTTTTCCATCTCGTTTTCTTGGCCTTTTCTCTATCTTTAGTTTTGTTTTCCTTTTAAAATGAAATAGAGGGAGTTGTATTTTCATTTGAGGGTTTGCTTCGCCTTCTACAGGAGGCAATGGTGAGAGGGAGAGAATCATTTTTCCTTGCTGACGCACAAGGGTGACGTAACCTAGTCCTGTGAGCGGGCTGTTAACCTTGTTCCTCCTTAAAAATATCTGAAGGGGTTTGGATTGACATCTGAGTCTGGGTGTTCAGGCAAGGGTTGGTTATTCGCAAGTTTGTGTTCCTGTGGATTTAGACAATAATTTATGTTCGTATTTTTAGTTGTTTTGTGCGCAGGGAGGTCATTGCTTTTTACAGCTTAATTTTTTAAATCCCTGGATCTTTGCTGAAAGGTGCTTTGAGGTGAACTTTCTCATTGCATGTAGTAGGGCTTGTCCAAGTGCTGATGCGCACAGTCGTTACTGAGAATGTGTGATTGAAATGTGGGAAGTCCAAATAAGTTTAGATGTTAAATGTCTCCCGATTTGCAGGTGGCGTCCACAGTGGGCCATAGGGACAGGCTGCACGCATTCAGATTGGAGGTTGTAGGGTTAGGTTAGGGGACACATGACTGAAGCCGGTCAAGCAGTCTGAGGAAAGCTTTATCTTGGCCAGTTAGATCGGCTATCGTGGGTTACAATCGTTGCTCGGGGTCGATATATGCGTTGATCTGAAGGATTTCGATCCTGGAGCAGCTTAGTCGATTCCGGATTCAAGACGAACGATTTCCCGGATTCGACATGGCAGCCGGGATCGATGGCCCGGTGAAGAGGGTGAGTAATCATTTTTAGATATTCATTTCGCTATCTAGCTGAATTGGTTCTAATCGATTTTATTCGTGTGGTGTAGACTGGCTTGATATGTAAAGAGAGGAGCCCGATGGGCATTCAGTCCGAGTTGGCATAGAAATGAGGGCGCAGGATCAATGGTCATGATTTTTATGGCTGAGCTGGATAGGCTATAGTAATCGCTGTCAGAGGTTTGCGAGGAGTTCTTTATGACACCCATTGACTCTTGTGGATCTCTCTCTTCCCTTTTCACCCCCCCCTACTTTTGTGAGGTGTTTGGTCGGCCGTGGCTCCAGTCGTTATGGGGGTCTTTGGATCTGGTGGGCTGCTCTCTCGGTTCGAGTGTGACGAGATCTGGGATTTGCGGATCGCTCCATTTCTCGTAGGTGTCTGTGGTCTCTGGAGGTTGCCTAACTGCTTGACGGCTGTGGCTCTACGCTCCACTTGAGGTCTACAGTTTGCTCGGCATGTGTGTGTAAGTGCTGTAGTCTTGTTGCACGGTGTATGGTTGTGCGTGCGCGGGTCTCGCGCTGGGTGGGCTTGACTACATGGGAAGCCTGGGTCGCTGCTCTCAGTCTCAGCTGGCCGTGTTGCGTGATGCGTGAGGTGATGGTGACCTCGACTGGCGTACTCAGTTGGGTGCGCACGCAACGTCTCTGTGCTGTAGTGTGCTAATGTGTGGCTCGCCTAGCACGTGTGGCTAGTCGCAGCATGGGTCAATGTCAGGGCGTTGATCGCGTGAGTGTTTGATTCCTAGTTGGCTCGTCCGTGGGCGGGTAGATGGCAGATCTCTGGTCCCAATGCGCAGCGCTTCTGCTAGAGGACGATCCGTTATCATTGTCGCGCGGCTCTATGGTGGCCCCTCAAGCTATTGCGACTGCGCAACGTGGGTGTGTGCCTTAGGCTAGTATGTCCCCACTGAGGGCTCCGTCGATCCGCTGTGTGCTATTGTCGCTCGCGTTATGGCATTCAGTTGACTGCCTAGGGCGTTATCGTTATCTTCTTTTCATCATTTTGACAATGTTCAAAGCACCTGTTTAATGGGATAGGGTAGGTGGAGTGGTTAGAAGATGTGTGCATATTCATCGGGAAACTGGTTAACTCGCACGCTGGACACCGGCCGCTGGTTAGTGATGAGGCAGGTGAGTGC
>NC_133779.1:59795840-59797680 GCF_003597395.2 Chelonoidis abingdonii | reverse complement strand
GAGCGCTGGGAACAACAGAAATCAAGCGGCTGCCTGGGCAACCTCCCAGCTCAGGTCACTGGCTAAATGAACAGTAAAGCCACCGATTTGTCGCATCTGAAGCCATAGTTCGTTTCACAGGCTGGCTGTCCTTGCAGCCTGGGGCCCCCTCCTTGCTCAGGTCCCTGGCTTCAGCTGCCTCTTGGTGGTTTCGGTCGATACATGGAAGACGAGGAGATGTAAATCACAGGGCACTGGCCCTTGTTTTCATACCACTGTCCTCTTCGGGGAGTCCCCAGCTGGGGTGCAGGCAATGAGCAGTGGATGTGGGCAGGGCCGGTGCAACCACTCAGGCAACCGGCGCTAGGATTTGCGGGGCGGCATTTTCTTCGGCAGCGACCACGGTGGCTGGATCTTCAGCTTCCCCCGTCACTGCCAGCATTTAGGCGGAGGGAGCTGGGGCAGGGGAGTGCGGGGAGGGCCGCGTGCAGCAAGTAAGGGTGGGAGCAGCATGCAGGGGAACTCCCTGCCTCAGCTCACCCCTGCCTCATCTCCTCCCTGAACACGCTGTGGCTGCTTCACTTCTCCCGCCTCCCAGGCTTGTGGCACCTAAGCTGATTGGCACCGCAAGCCTGGGAGGCGGGAGAAGTGACGCAGCGACGGCGTGCTCAGGGACGAGGCGGAGCAGGGGTGAACCCGAGGGGGGGGGTTGCCTCAGGGCAGAGGGTGGGGGGTGAGGAACTGCCCCAAGGGGGGCGCCTCAGGGTGGAGGGGAGGACCTGCCAGGGGTGGGGGCGCCTCAGAGCAGAAGCGCGGGGAGGGCACAAGGTGGAAGCTTTGCCTAGGGTGCGAAACATCCTTGCACCAGCCCTGGATGTGGGATTTGAACCGCCACAGTGATGAAATGTACATTTCTTGTTTATACGTCTCCCCGCCCCCTCCTGGCTGGACAGTGGCTCGTTAACATCTGGCTGGGGCCTGCCTGCCTTTGTCTTTGAAAAACTGGCTGGCTGGCTCAGGGGGCTGGGAAGTGTCTGTGAATCCATGAGGAGGACACACTGACAACCTGCCCCCCATGTTCACCCCATTTCATAAACTGATGCTAAATCTTGGCCAACTTATGCCTCTGGAGGTGTCATTCGGAAACTCATAATCTACTGAACATTATTGTTCTGCTGAAATACGTGTAGCAATACTGGGGATGAAGTTACGAGATTCTACAGTACGATTGTTACTGTACTTCTGGGTAACACCCACACATCAGTTTTTCAGAGACAAAGGCAGGCAGGCCCCAGGCAGGTGTTAACAAGCCACTGTCCAGCCAGGAGGGGGCAGGGAGACGTATAAACAAGAAATGTACATTTCATCACTGTGGCAGTTCAAATCCCACATCCACTGATCGTCGCCTGCACCCCAGCTGGGGACTCCCCGAAGAGGACAGTGGTATGAAAACAAGGGCCAGTGCCCTGCGATTTACATCTCCTCGTCTTCCATGTATTGACCGAAACCACCAAGAGGCAGCTGAAGCCAGGGACCTGAGCAAGGAGGGGGCCCCAGGCTGCAAGGACAGCCAGCCTGTGAAACGAACTATGGCTTCAGATGCGACAAATCGGTGGCTTTACTGTTCATTTAGCCAGTGACCTGAGCTGGGAGGTTGCCCAGGCAGCCGCTTGATTTCTGTTGTTCCCAGCGCTCACTCTCCTGCCTCATCACTAACCAGCGGCCGTGCTGGAGTGAATCAGGTTGGGTTAATGTTCCTCGACACCGGCGTGTGGGAACCGCTGTTGGGGGCTACAGGGCTGAGGCAGGACGTTGGCCTGGGCTGAGTGGACAGACCCATCCGGCAGCGGGAGCGGCCTGG
>NC_133779.1:59762416-59776766 GCF_003597395.2 Chelonoidis abingdonii | reverse complement strand
GAATTACAAGCAAGAAGCCAGTGGCTGGAGCTGTCTGGTTCGTGGAAGGCTGAGGGAGCCAGCTCTGATGCGGGGGTGGTTTTACAGCTGACTTAGAGCTAATAAAATGGCCGTCAACTATTCACAGTTTTTCCATGGTGCATACAGCCCCCTGCACCCTCACGGGCTCAGCCCTCAGCCCTCACCCCCTGTGACTTCAACCCCCCCACCCCCATTTCAATTCCTGGGGAAATACGGCTTTGACATCACATTCTCCCAACAGCTCTGCCGGTGCCCTCACTCAACCCGCAGCCCCCTAAGCCCAGCCTGCCCCCTCCCCCCCAGCTCTGCCGGTGCCCCTTCACTCCCAACCCGCAGCCCCTGCTAGCCAGCGCCCCCCCACCCCGCCTCCGGTGCCCCACACTCCCAACCCGCACCCTGCTAGCCCCACTGCCCCCAAGCTCTGCCGGTGCCCCTCACTCCCACCCGCAGCCCCTGCTAGGCTCATGCCTATGCCTCCAGCTCTGCCAGTGCCCCTCACTCCCAACCCAACAGCCCCCTGCTAGCCCAGCCCTGCCCCCCCAGAGCTCTTTGCTGTGCCCCTCACTCCGACCTGCGCCCCTGCTAGCTCAGCCCTAGGTCCCCAATTCTCAGCTTTGCGGTGCCCTACTCCTGACCTCCCAGCCCCTGCTAGTCCAGGCTGGGTCCCTGTCCCAGCTCTGCCGGTTCCTCTCACTCCCGACCCGCAGCCCCTGCTAGCCCAGCCCTGCCCCCAAGCTCTGCTGGGGCCCCTCACTCCCAACCCACAGCCCCTGCTAGCCAGAGCTGCTCCCCACCAAGCCTTGCAGTGCCCTCACCCCTGACCTGCAACCACCTGCTAGTCCAGCCCTGGACTCCCACACCTCTGCTAGAGCCCTTTTATTTCCCCAAACCGTAATTTATTTGACCAGTATCATAGCTCTTACAGCAGCAAAGCATCTGACCAAGGACTGCCTGGGTTCCATCCCCGGCTCGGGGAGAGGAGTGGGTTTAGTGGTTAGAGGAGTGGGCTGCGGAGCCAGGACTCCCGGTCTGCTCCCCGCTCTGAGAGAGGAGTTGGGGTTGAGTGGGTTAGAGGAGGGGGCTGGAGCCAGGACTCCTGGTTTGTCCCCAGCTCTGGGGTTCCTGCCGCCCAGCTGTCTCTGCTGTTCTTCTCTTACCCTGGCAGAGCAGTGCGAGGATGATTCAATGCAGAGCTTGGTGAAGGGGCATCTGGCGGGCTCCTGGCACCCACATCCTCCTGCTCCACAGCTCCGGGGGGCAGCCAGCACCTGGACTAATGTGGCTCCGTGATTTGCTGCTCTCAGTAGGGTCCAGATCACTGCCTGGGGAGGTGTTGGTGGGAAGGGAGGGTGGGATGACTGAGCAGAGCAGGGGGTGGGGTCTAGTGGTTAGAGGAGCGGAGCTGGGACTCACAACACAGGGTCTGTCTCTACTTACCCAGGGCCCAGGTGATTCTGTGCCCACGCTGAGCAGGCCCGAACTGCCAGCTACTGCAACTCCCAGAGGGAAACCACATCCTGCCAAACCCACCTAAGCTCCACACAGCTCAGACCCACAGACCCCTCTTAGTCCGTGTGCACACACAGATCTGGGGCAGTGCCTTCCCTGCGTCCCTCCCCCACAGCCTGTGCGGCTCAGCCCTGGGCTCCCCACACCCTGGCTCTGGGTTCACACCAGCTGCTGGCAATGTGCACGTCTGAGTGGGTGCTGCTGTCCGGGGTGCGAGCTGGGCTGGGGAGCAGCCGTGTCCCCTCCCTCCTCCAGCCCAAGATGCTGCAGGGCTGCGACCTGCCCCTCCCTCCAGCCTCCAGCCTTGGCTTGTGCCACCAGCCGGCTCCTCATGAATTTAATCTGCAGAGTGACCCCAGCAAGTGCTCGAATCCCTCCTCTTCCACCCCACTGGAGATTCTGCCTCGTGCAGGCCCTCTGGGGTGGGAGAGCTGGGGAACAGCCGCACAGCAATGCCACGGGGCTCGCCCAGCTCTGAGATGCAGCCACCTCTGAAGTGTTGCGGTTAGAAGGTGGGTGGGGAGGCAGGACTGCTGGGTTCTCTCCCTGGCTCCAGGAGGGGAGTGGGGTCTAGGGGGTTAGAGCAGGAGGTGGGAGGGGAAGCTGGGAGCCAGGACTCCTGGGTCCAATTCAGTAACTATGACAACAGGCTCATGACTTTAAAAATCACGTTTAATGTCCAATAACAAAAAGCGAGAAGCAAACGGAGCAATAAATAAGGCGGCTGCGGGGGTGAGAGGCAGCAGTGCTGGAGGTGACGAGGGAGCCGAGCTGGCCGCGGCTGGAGGGCCAGCGCCCCTGAGCGCTGCTGTGGTCCGGCCGCGTCTGACCGGCTGGCTCAGGTGCGGCAGCAGAAGCCGCAGCCCTGGTTCCGGCAGCACTTGCAGCAGTAGGTGCAGATAGGGAAGTGGGCGTTGTGGCGCTTGGCTCTCCGGAGCAGGGCCTGCGGGGAGAGAACAGGGTCAGGACTCCTGGGTTCAATCTCCGCCGAGGGGAGGGGGGAGTCTTGGGATTGGGGGGGAGGGGGACTGGGAGCCAGGACTCCTGGGTTCTTTCTGCAGCTCTGGGAGGGAAGTGGGGTCTAGTGGTTAGAAGCGGGGGGCTGGGAGCCAGGACACCTCGTTGGCTAGCCCAAGGGAAGTGCATTGGCTCATTAATAGCCCAGAACCGTCCCCAAGGGCTTTAGGTTCAGGGACTGCAGCCGTCGGGGCCAGCCTGACTCCCAGGGGAGAGCCCCCACCCCACCCCCTGCAGCACAGCGCCCCCTAGTGCCTGGCTGGGACATTGGGGCCAGCCCGACTCCCAGGGGAGAGCCCGCACCCTGCTCCCTTGAGCACAGCGCCCCCTAGTGCCTGGCTGGGACATTGGGGCCAGCCTGACTCCCAGGGGAGAGCCCCCACCACACCCCAACTCATCCAGTTCTTACCTGCAGACCCTGAGTTTCTTCTTTGGGTTCCATCTGTTGTGTTAACAAACCAGCAGGATTTGCTGTCTGCAGAGACACAGAGAAGATAGACCTGAGCTTTACGCTAGGTGCAGTGGGTTAGAGCAGAGGGGGCTGGAAGCCGGGCCACCTGGTTTTATCCCTGGCTCTAGGAGGGGAGTGTTGTCTAGTGGTTAGAGGGAGAGGGGGCTGGGAATCAGGACTCCTGGGTTCAATCCCGAGTTCTTCCTCTTCTTTGCTACACATATTTGTGCGACTCAGGACATGTACGCTGTATTGTGGTATATGCAATTTAATGTCACAGATTCAGAACATAAACCTATCAGAAAGGCTGGTAAAAAGCAGCAAATAAATTTTAGAAAAAAAACTTTTCCTTCAATAGGCAGTGGGAAAAATAGTCCTAGTCACATTTCGTGCCCCTTGTATAGCTCACCAGTCTTTGCTCCGCTACAAACATTAAGTTTATTCCCAAATAAAGACATTCGTATTGGGAAAACAGGAGATTTTGGTTAAAAATCAACCTGGACTATTTGTGGTGCAAAAGAAATGGCCGTTTCCCCCTTCCACAAATCTGTCTGCGATTCCAGACCCTGCAGCTTTCCCAGAGCTTTTCATGCGAACAGGTCCAGGGACTGGAATAACGTGCATGGGGGGTGGGGCATGCAGAGACTATATGTCATGTCAGATTAATCCTAAAGAAAGTCAGTGCTGGCTAACACCCCGAGCTGGGAGTCCAGATGCCTGGGTTCTGTTCCTGGATCTGTAGCCAAGAGCCTATGGGACCTTGAGTCAGTTACCCTGTGGCTCTGTGCCTCAGTTTCCCCATGCCTGGAAAAACGGGCTGATAATCCTACCTGGCACAACGGGGCCCCAATCTCAGCTGAAGCAGGGCCTGTCTCTGGCTGTGTCTGGGCAGCACCTGGCACAACAGGGCCCTGATCTCATCTGGGGCAGGGCTTGGCTCTCGCTATGTCTGGGCAGCATCTGGTACAATGGGGCCCTGATCTCAGCTGGGGCAGGGCTTGGCTCTCGCTGTGTGTCTGGGCAGCACCTGGCACAACAGGGCCCTGATCTCAGCTGGGACGTCTCGGTACAACCATCATATAACAAAAAAAGTAGTAGTCTGGGAAGAGTTTACCTGGCCCTGGAAGCAGCAGGAGTTCTGAGCAGTGATGACGAGGATGAGAATCACGCAGGCAACTTGAAGCTTCATTGTGAAGTTTCTCTGCCTTGTATTTTTCTGTCTCCTCTTCCCTGCTCCTCTGGTGTCTCTTCGAAGGGCTGAGCTGGTGGTTAAGTTTCGCCGCCGACCCAGGGCTGCTTTTATAGCCCAGTCATCCCCACCCTGGTCCCGAAACAGCCAATCTCCCGCATGCCAAGAAAGGACAGGTGAGGCGAGGGAAACCGTAAACAGATCGTCAATAAGGTTATCGCAGCCAGGCTAAAAATTCCAGCGAACCGTCGGTCGGCTCCCCAGCCAGTGTCAATGGGCTGTTACACCACTGGAGTCAATCGGGCCAGATCCCAGCTGGTGTCGATCAGCAATGCATTAATTCTCGCAGGCCTTTGACTTAAATCCCTCCTGGCGTTTGTCCCAATGAGATTTCAAAACAGTTACAGTAAGTTCCATGGTCGGGGTGTCTGCCCCCGCGACTCCGCGTCCGAGATCGGAGCAAGGCTGGGACAGGAATGACTTCAGATTTTCTTGTAAATCTCTCAAGTTTAGCAATGTTTTGCCCAGGCACAAGATGATCCAGGCACCAGATGAGGGACTGAGCCGGCCAGCTAATTAGGTCACAGCATTTCAAAGGCGGAAATGAACTCTTTATTGTTTTCCATCACAGCACTCATTACACCTGAGCCCCAAACGGGCAACAATCGAGCGATTCTAATTGCCCATCATCCCAGAATTTGAACATAACCATGATGAGTGAGGCACACAAGCCCGCCCCGTTCCGGGGCCCGTTTCTCTCTTTTCCCAAACTCACCTTGATAAATTTCACCCTGGGAATTCTAAATGGGGATTTGTATTATCTGAATAAGCAATCAAGCCTTATTGTTTTCAATGCTGCTAAGACATCGGCCGGAATGACTATCATGTGGCAAGGAGTTCCGCAGGTTAATGGTACATTGGCTGGAAAAAAGCATAGGGTTAGTTCCATGTTAAACAGGCAAGATTGGGGCTACAGTTCTTCAAAGTGGGGTATTTTGATTCAGGGCAAGCACTAAATGGGGAATCTTCACTCAGTCTCAATTATCAAGCTAGTGATTTCACTAGTGATTTGCACAGGAGAGGATCTCTGACATGCTGCCAGTTCCTACCGATATTCTGAGCCACCTCCCCCTCCTCAAAACCCAGCCCTAAAAAGGTATGAGATCATTTATAGCAGGGCCAAAGGATTTCATTGTCGGGTGGCGGGGGGTGGGGGGGCATCATGCTGTACGTAACTACGTAACTTGAGTCATTCCGCTCTGTCTTACACTCTGACTTTGGAAACACTTATGGGCCAGATCCCAGCTGGTGTCAATCATCTGCCACTCTGCTGGAATGAACGGGGCCATAACTCTGTCCCCCTTTCAGGAGTCGGATTTGTCTTGCCTCCCTCCCCCCAAATTTCCCCTCATTTTAAAACGACTTGCTTATAAAATCAGACAACAGAACACAAAAGTGTCACAGCGCATTAGTACTGAGAAAATGCTACTTTCTCATTTTTTCCGTATAATTATAAAATAAATCAATTGGAATATGAATATTGCACTTGCATTTTAGTGGACAGTCTAAATGAGTCATTTTTTTGTATGAAATTGTAGTTTGTACTGATTTCGCTCATGCTTTTTCTGTACCCTGTTGTAAAACCAGGCAAATAGCTGGATGAACTGATGTACGCCCTGGAAGATCTCTGTGTACCCCCAGGGGTACGTGTACCTCTGGCTGAGAACCACTGGCTCAGATTATTAGCATGGACGTGTTTGCAGGATTGGGGCCAAAGTGCAAAGCAGATGTGTTGATTGTCCTTTGGTGAACGCGTATGTCACCGCGGCTGCTAAGAGCAATTCCTGCCTTTCTGTTTGCTTCTTGTGAACAAACAATTTCCAGTGAGGGAAATTTCCTTTCGGCCGCCTCAGTTCCGAGAAGCCTGAAGATTTATTGATTAAACGAGACATTTCTGCAAACGCCTCATTTAAAAAAAGAAAAAAGAAATGTTGTCCTCTAAACTCGGACGATTTTAATTGTATTTTTCATAATCGCTTTTAAAAAGAAAATTCACCGAGGTAACAAAGTTACCGTCACAGCTTTGTTAAACAAAAGGCACCGAGGATATTCGCAATATCAGATGCAACAATCAAACCTTGATTTATTCAGTTATTTCAAGCATTCGCTTCTAGTAACTGCCAAAACTATTCATGGAACAATCAAACGAAAGAGAAATTTTGCTGCCTGTATAAAATGACTCATTGTTTCAAAAAACAATAACGTTACTTAAATCGTTTATTTAAATGTAAACGTATTAAATTGTTTTGTTTGTTTCTTGTGTTTGCCAAAAGCAAATTGAACTAATTAAATTAATAAACAAACTGTAACTTTTGCCTGTGACGTTTTAAAATGCAGTGTAGCAAAGTGTTTTCAGTTATTTGATTCTAGGGCTCTTCTGCCTAAAGGAATCACATTTGATGAAGAGATTTATTGATTTTCTTGTCTTTGGGAACAGAAGTTTTCATTTAATTTCTTAAAGTCAGTTGTTTGTTTCATTAATTAGTTAAACATGATTATTTTGATTGGCCTGAGAAAAGGAAATGCTTCGAATATTTTTGAAAAAAAAAGATGTGAAATGTACTGGGTTACACTATTTCAATAGTTTAATCACTAAATTGATTAAACCCAGGAGATCATTTTAATCTATAGGCAGTGAAATTTGACACGATTTGAAAAGACTAGAAAAATGCAATTGAAAAACAATCAGTGTTACTTAAGAGAAAAAATACAGATGAATTTCTCGAACATTCCATATTAATTATTAAAGTTGTTAATAAACAGACCTAATGAGCATTTGAATTTTCTTTAGGAAGCAGTTTCATTTTGCAACTTTTATTACTAAGCAGGCATTTTTAAAATTGAATTTATTAAAATACTATCATAGATTTTTTTCTAGTGATTTTCATAATAAACATTCCTTTTAAAAAGGGAGAATTTTCACTGATTTCAGAAAGTGTCTTTTTAAATTTAATTTATGAAATGATTTCAATAATTTGTCTCAAATGCGCTCCAAAGAAATAATTCAATTAACAAAGAAAGAATAATTGGCCCATATAGTAATTGGTTGTCCAGTGTATTAATTAAATTTTTACTGTATTAAGTAACTTATGCTAATTAACTTGCTACTATATTAACTTCCATTCTAATAAACTCACTAGTGTATTCTGTATTATATGAATTAATCATAAACTATTTTGATTCAGATAATCAATTGATTAATAATACATATTGGCTAGTGTATTAATTAGCTAACATATTAAACAAGACTGCTTAACTTTTGTCTATTAATTGGCTGGTGTATTTATTAAACAACTAATTAAACAAATATTAATCAATGAATCTATTAATCACCAACTGGATTAATTAACCAGCTGGCACATTAAATAAAATTCATAATAAATAAACATATTAAAATATAACTACTCTATTAATTGCTAATATATTCATTACCGTGCTAGCAATCTGTTTATTAGCTCACCTACTGACTATATTTGTTTCCCAGCTAATATTTCAATTAAGCCAGTAATACATTAGTAACCTCTCCATTAATTGATCAGTATATAACACAGTTAATTACTAACTGATCTATTAATTGCCTAGACTAGTAATTAACCTGCAGGTGAGTTAACATATTCCTAGAACTAAATGCAAGTTTTTCTGGCTTTCAGGCGCGCTAGTTCCCCTGTGATTGCTTAGCTCAGCACGACAGCGCTTTGCGGGGCTCTCTTAGGGGCTCAGGCCGTGATGAGTAGAAAAGCCCAAATTCAGCTTTACGCTGGCGCCGATGAGGAGGGACAGTCTGGTGGGTGGTTTGCCATTACATTGCTTTGGTTTAGTGCCCCCAGGGGCAGTTTTCGGTGTGATCTCAGCGGCACCTCCGTTGGCAGGGCAGGCGGGAGAGAGAGAGCGGCTTGTATGCCAGCCCTCAACTCTTGCAATTCTTCCCCACAGGGCAACAGACAAATGATTTGGAGGGTCCCAGGCCTCCCACCCCCCCCAGCACTGGCTGTCTAACCTCCATAACCCATAGCCTCTGGGCACCTCCCACAACCCCAGAAGGGGCTGTTAGCACCTGTTTATACCAGCACAGAGCTGCAAAGGGCTTTCAGCACCGAACTCCCACTGAGTTCGATCTACACAGCCAGGCTGGAGGGACCTGAACCTTAGCCTCTGCACCACTTTCTAGGTGCCACAATAAAATCAGGGGATCAGGGCCTTGTTGTGCCAGGTGCTACCCAGACACGGTGAGAGCCAGTCCCTGCCCAGCTGAGATCAGGGCCCCGTCGTGCCAGGTGCTGCCCAGACACAGCGAGAGCCAGTCCCTGCCCCAGCTGAGATCAGGGCCCTGTCGTGCCAGGTGCTGCCCAGACACAGCGAGAGCCAGTCCCTGCCCAGCTGAGATCAGGGCCTGTCGTGCCAGGCGCTGCCCGGATGCAGCGAGAGCCAGTCCCTGCCCCAGCTATCGGGGCCCCGTCGTGCCAGGCGCTGCCCGGACGCAACGAGAGACAGTCCCTGCCCCAGCTGAGACCAGGGCCCTGTTGTGCCAGGCGCTGCCCAGACACAGCCAGAGACAGGTTCTGCCCCAGCTGGGATCAGGGCTCCGTCGTGCCAGGCACTGCCAGGACGCAGCGAGAGACAGGCCCTGCAAGCTGGGATCAGGGCCCCATTGTACCAGGCGCTGCCCAGACACACAGAGACAGCCAGTCCCTGCCCCAGCTGGGATCAGGGCCCCGTCGTGCCAGGCGCTGCCCGGATGCAGCGAAGCACCGTTCCGCTGCTCTGGCACCATGGGGCCGTGGCTGGCTCCAGAGGGCTGTTTGCTCAGACCCCTATCGCACAGTCTGTTTGCTGTCCCTCCACGAGGTCAGCTCCTTGCCTGCTGGCTGCCCGGACATGGCCCAGCCCTCGCCAAGCTCGGCTCCTCTCCGGCGCCCCGCAGCAGACCCGAAGGCGCCAGCCGACACACCTTCCCTTCCACGCGCTCCGCCCAGGGCCAGCAGCCTTGGCAGCCCCACTGCGCAAGGAAGGGGGGAGCAAAAACAGAGCAACCGACACAATGCACAATAGATGGGTGCAGGACATGGGACACGGGGCCTGTCCCCTCTGGGGGGCTCTGCTTCGGCCCCAGGGCAGGGGGCAGGCCAGCTCGTGGGGGGCAGGAGAGGGTCATGGGGCCTGTCCCCTCTGGGGGGCTCTGATCCGGCCCCAGGGCAGGGGACAGGCAGATCCAGTGGGGCGGGACACAGGGCCTGTCCCCTCTGGGGGCTCTGATCCAGCTCCAGGGCAGGGGACAGGCAGACTCAGGGGGGCGGGACACGGGGCCTGTCCCCTCTGGGGGGCTTTGCTCCGGCCCCAGGACAGGGGACAGGCAGACTCAGGGGGCAAGACACGGGGCCTGTCCCCTCTGGGGGGCTTTGCTCCGGCCCCAGGGCAGGGGACAGGCAGACTCAGGGGGTGAGACACGGGGCCTGTCCCCTCTGGGGGGCTGTGCTCCGGCCCAAGGGCAGGGGACACAGGCTGGCTCAGTCATGCCGGGTTTTACTTGTCCCCAAAAGCCAGGTGCAAACAGCGGCTGGGGCCTGCGACACCCAGCTTCGGGACAACCCAGGGCCCTCAAGTGGCGCCGGCTCCGGGCGACAGCCAGGCGGCCAAGCCGCCTGCCAGAGCTTTGCCCTCCCACCCCAGTTCCCTCTGCCGGGGGTGGGGGGGGGTCTCCTGTCTGGTGCTATCAAAACACCTCAAGGACACGTTCACACCCGAAGCAAGGGAGAAGCTGAGTGGGGCGGGGAGGTGTTTATGTGTCCAAGTAGCGATTAGGGGTGGGCTGGAATGGAGCTGTGATCACTCGACTCTGGCTGGACTCCTGGTTCTCTCCTGGCTCTGGGAGGGGATCGGGGTCTAGTGGAGAGCAGGGTTGGGTGGGCCAGGACCTCCTGGGTTCTCGCAACTTGCCTTCTGAGGGAGTGGGGTCTAGTGATGAGAGGCGCAGGCAGGGGTGAACGCTGGACTCCTGGTTCTCTCACTGGCTCTGGGGGGGAAAGGGAGTGGAGTGAGTGGGATGCGGGTGGTGAAGAACTAGGTAGGTTTGGGAGCCAGGATCCTGTTCTCTCCCCAGCCTGGGAGGAGAGTGGGGTCTAGTGGTTAAAGGCAGGCCTGTGATGGGAGTGGGCTCGTCCCCTAACACCAAGGCCAACGCTGGTTGGCTCTGTGCCATTATTACATAACCTTGTCCGTATAGCTCACTGGTTGCGCCCACTGGTCCCTATCTTGCAGCAAATATTGTCCAAAGGTTGTTGTGTAGGTTTCTCTGTGGTAGGGTCGGATGCTGTGCTGTACATGTGTTGTAATTGAAGTTATGGAATAATGGCCTCTATCCACAGCAGCCCCGACCTCCTTCCAATGTGGTGGGCACTGACGATAATACGCCCCAGCCCCCCCGCGAGGAGACGTGGCCACCAGACAAGCAGCCGCAAATGGCCGCTAACGGCCGAAGGAAAAGTTGCCACCTGAATGCCTGCTGAAGAAGTCGCTCATCAAGAGCGTCGCCGGCCAAAAATAGCGGCATTCAGCAGCGAGCATCTTGATGTTGCTGCTTCTTGATGTTGCTGCTGGACCGGTGTCAGCAGGCAGACTCACATAGATGCCGTCAGCTGACCCACGACACTAGCGTAGGACCCACCTGCTCTGTAACCTGTCTGTATTTCAAACGTGTGGCATGTGTAGTAAGAGAGCCCTTGAGATATAAACCAGTTGGTAATCAAGGCCTGGTGTGAGGCCTAGCCTAGCTATAAGTAATGTGCAAACTTTGCTACACATAAACAAAGTTAAGCTGTGAAGCCAAGGCAGGCCCTGCTCACAGAAGCTGGCAAGAAAGGGCTGATGTGCACATAAACGTATCCAATAGTGGATTCTGGATCATCAAAGATAACTGAACACGGTACTCTAGGACACCCTAATACTGGAACAGTCCACAGGTAACAAGGAACAGGCTGAACCATCCAATGAACAGGGCCAAAGGGGAATATGATGGATGGGGTTGTTTTGTTCGAACCAACACGTACAAGGTGAGAGGCGGCACCCTTGCTACATAGAGGGTTGCACCTCAATACATCAGGAGTGGAACGTGAACTTGTTGTATCTGTGTAATAGAATGTATCCTGGGCGGTGTCTTTGTCCCACCGAGGGGGCAGTGGAAAGTCCCGCCACTGACTGAGCTGAAGTCCATTGCCGGGAACACATATGTCTGGCTAGCAGCACCTTGGACTTCGTTTGCCAGGGAGCTGGAGACTGTGTTTCTCTCAGCAATAACAAGGCCGACGTGCCTTTGTACCTTACTAGAGTCTGTGGTCATTGGGGTCCCTCGGGTCTGTTGTGTCAAGCGATCTGTGCAGAGCTGGGGTAGCACACAGAGGGAAGAAAACACACACGCAGCCGATTGATATCAACATTGAACAGAGCAGAGCACCACACCGTAGCATCTGACACCACCATTGCTTTGGGTGACACTCCCAGACAGTTTGGCATCAGCACTGCCTGCTGCCTGATGGCCCATTAAGGAACCATCAGCTGTACAACTGACCCATTGAGAGAAGGCAGATCACCTGGTGACCCACAAGGCAGGGACCTGCCTAGGAACAAAACTCTGCATTTTTTCATGCCATGTGCTGCACACCTTGTCTTGGGACAAAGAAAAGAAGAGGCCACCTGAACAAAGAACTATAAAAAGCTACTGCAGCTCCCTCCGTCTCATCTTCAATCTGCTCTGACCTCTGGAGGGACTTTGCTACAAACTGAAGCTCTGCAGCAAAGACTGAATGAACCATCCCACGGGGATGTTCCAGAGACTGATTTGAACCTGCAGTTTATTCCATCACTGCTACAACCTGAACCAAGAACTTTGCAATCACGTACTGTAATTGATTCCATTTAACCAATTCTAGCTCTCATCTCTATCTTTTCCCTTTAGAATAAACCTTTAGATTTATGATTCTAAAGGATCAGCAACAGCGTGATTTGTGGGTAAGATCTGATTTGTGTATTGACCTGGTCTGGGCTTGGTCCTTTGGGATTGAGAGAAACCTTTTCTTTTACTGGAGGTTGGTTTTCGTAACCCATTTGTCCCCATAACAAGTGGCGCTGGTGGTGATACTGGAGACTGAGAGTAAGGGAATTGCCTTGGGTGACTTGTGGTTAGCCAGTGGGGTGAGACAAAGTCTTCCTGTCTGGCGCTTTGGTGCCTTGGGGTCAAAGGACCCCCCAGCCTTGGGCTGTAACTGCCCTGCTCTGAGCAATTTGTCCCAAATTGACACTCTCAGCTGAGTCCACCCAAAAGCCAGAGAACGTTTGTGGAAGCAGAGAAAGACTGACAGGGATTTGTAGGGGATCTCAATGCATGACAGTCTCTGTCAGCAAGAGTCAGGCCAGCTGTAACCCATAATAACGTGAGATTTGAAAGCGAGGAATGTGAGGCGAGTGAGAAGAACGGGGAGAAATTGTTTGACCTTGTGTCAGATAATACGCACTGTGGACTGGATCGCTTAAGTGAGAAAACAAAGATATCAGGATGACCTGTGTATAATCAAAATGAAGCTGTGGCTATATCGTCTGTAACAAAAGTATAAATGCTGCTGGAATTGTTTACCTGTTGAGAGACCTGTCTAGGAGGAGAACCCTATGTCCTAGTGCTCTCGCTCCTGCTGTAGCTGCTAAACAGAATAAAGTATCTGACTCTGCTGCACCCAAACCAAAAAAGTGAGAACTGAGTTTCTCCGACACGTTGCAGGCTCATTTATCCGAGCATGCTCAGAAGCCAGAGCGCGTGAACCTCAGTCAATGCCTGAAGGCACCACAGGCTCTGGGACCATTGGGAGAGCAGGAGCAAGGTGGTGGACCGTAGGTAAGAGCAAAGAGCAGTAGATAGTGGGAAGATATTCATAAATACTTATCTGAAAGGTAGCTCCCCCGGCTGGGATCAGGGCCCTGTTGTGCCGGGTTCTGCCCAGACACAGAAGAGCCACCCTGCCCCAGCTGAGATCAGGCGCCCGGCGTGCCAGGCGCTGCACAGACCACAGCAAGAGACAGACCCTGCCCCAGCTGGGATCAGGGCCCCGTCGTGCCAGGAGCTGCACAACACGCGAGAACAGACCCTGCCCTGGATGGGACCAGGGCCCTGTTGTGCCAGAACTGCCATCTGCAGGCAGTACCCGCCGTCATGTCTCGACTAGGAGAAAACCTCTATTTCCGATCCTGCTGGAAAGCTGATGCAGCCGTTAGCCTGTGCTTCCTCTGCTAGTTAAAGCCATGCTCCTGCCCTGGGGTTTGATTAGCTGGACCCAATGGGGTTAAAAGCAGCTGGGCCTTTTCTGTACATAGCTTTCCAGTGGGAAGTTCACACATAGCCAGGGACCAGATTGGGAGGACAAGGAGAGGATCGTCCAAGCTCCACCTCACAAAAAGTACTCCACAAAGACCATCCATTGTAATTTGTGCATAAAATACCATGTGTAGCTCCCGTGCGGGATGTGTGTGTGTGTAATGGTGGTAGCGCTCCGAACGCCAAAGGACGTCACTACACACATCCGAAGAGCTAACAGCGAGCGACATCACCACGTATCGATCATCACGCTGGGAAGCCTGCTGGCGCCTGACTGAGATAGAAGGGGGCATACATCCTCTCCCAACAACTGTCTCAGGGTCTCGCAGACCAGGCCGAAATCCTGCAGTGGCTCACGGCTGAAGGCTCTCACAGCTCTCCAGAGAACCTGCTCAGACCTGCTGCAGACACATCTCTGCATGCTCACCCTTCTGCTGAGCTCGTCGTCAACCACAAGCAGCAGAGCAGGAGGGGGGGGGGGGGGTTGGCAACCTACGGCACGCGTGGCCAACCAAAGGCCTGCAGCACAAACGTTAAAGGCTACCAGCCAGGTTCATGCCGCTGCCCCCCGCTTCATAACCCCAGGCCAGGCAGAGGCTGGTGGGGCCAGCCGCAGAGACCCCAGACCGCAGCAGGCAGCGTCCCCCACTCCCCATTGCTCTTGGGTTCCTGCAGCTCCCAGGAGCGTGACCACCGCAGTGCAGGGGCCCTGAGCCTGCTGCGGGAGGGGCGGCGGGTGGCTCAAATC
>NC_133779.1:59660910-59762391 GCF_003597395.2 Chelonoidis abingdonii | reverse complement strand
GATTTGAGCCACCCCCGCGCCCTCCCGCAGCAGGCTCAGGGCCCCTGCACTGCGGTGGTACGCTCCTGGGAGTGCAGAACCCAGAGCAATGAGGGGAGTGGGGGACGCTGCCTGCTGCGGTCTGGGGTCTCTGCGGCTGGCCCCACCAGCCTCCTGCTGGCCTGGGGTTCATGAGCGGGGCCAGCGGCTGAGACTTGGCTGGTAGCCGTTTGTGCCAGGCCTTTGGCACGCGTGCCGTAGGTTGACCACCTGCTCTAGTGCTTGTGGTGACGAAGAGCTCAGCAAAGGTGAGCAATGCAGAGATGTGTCTGCAGAGGTCTGAAGCAGGTGCTCGGAGAGCTGTGAGCAGCTTCAGCCGTGGCCACTGCAGAGATTTCGGCCTGAGTCTGCGCGAGACCTGAGACAGTTGTTGGGAGAGGTTGTACTGCCCCTTTATCTCAGTCAGGGGCCAGCAGGCGCCCAGCGTGTGATCGAACTGGTTGATGTCGTCGACTGTTTGACCTCTTCGGATGTGGTGTGAGTGACGGTCCTTTGGCGTTCGGGCGCACCACCATTCACACACACCATCCCAGCACCGGGAGCTACACAATAGTATTTTATGCACAAATTACAATGGATGGAGTCTTGTGAGTGGAGCTTATTTTGTGGGTGGAGCTTGGAGGGATCCCTCTCTTGTCCTCCCAACTGGTCCCTGGCTATGTGTGAACTTCCCACTGGAAAAGCCTAGACAAAAAGGCCCAGCTGCTTTTAACCCATTGGTTCCAGCTAATCAAACCCAGGGCAGGAGCATGCTTTAACTCAGCAGAGGAAGCACAGGCTACGGCTGCATCAGCTTTCCAGCAGGGATCGGAAATAGAGGTTTTCTCCTAGTCGAGAATGACGGCTGGGTACTGCCTGCAGATGGCAGTTCTGGCACAACAGGGCCCTGGTCCCATCCAGGGCAGGGTCTGTCTCCGCTGTGTCTGTGCAGCTCCTGGCACGACGGGGCCCTGATCCAGCTGGGGCAGGGTCTGTCTCTTGCTGTGTGTCTGTGCAGCGCCTGGCACGCCGGGGGCCTGATCTCAGCTGGGGCAGGCGTGGCTCTCTCTGTGTCTGGGCAGAACCCGGCACAACAGGGCCCTGATCCAGCCGGGGGAGCTACCTTTCAGATAAGTATTTATGAATATCTCCCACTACTCTACTGCTCTTCTTGCTCTTACCTACGTCACCACCTTGCTCCTGCTCTCCCAATGGTCCCAGAGCCTGTGGTGCCTTCAGGGCATTTGATCTGAGGTTCACGCGCTCTGGCTTCTGAGCATGCTGGATAAATGAGCCTGGCAAGCGTGTCGGAGAAACTCAGTTCTCACTTTTTGGTTGGGTGCAGCAGAGTCAGATACTTTATTCTGTTTAGCAGCTACAGCACGGAGCGAGAGCACTAGGACATAGGGTCTCCTTCCTGACAGGTCTCTCACAGGTAAACAATTCCAGCAGCTTTATACTTTGTTACAGACATAATAAGACAGCTTCATTTTGATTATACACAGGTCATCCTGATATCTTGTTTTCTCACCTTAGCGATCCAGTCCACATGCGTTTATCTTGACACAAGGTCAAACAACTTCTCCCCTCGTTCTTCTCCACTCGCCTCACATTCCTCGCTTTACAAATCTACGTTATTTGGGTTACAGCTGGCCTGACTCTTGCTGACAGAGACTGTCATGCATTGAGATCCCCTACAAATCCCTGTCAGTTCTTTCTCTGCTTCCACAAACGTTCTCTGCTTTGGTGGACTCAGCTGAGAGTGCAATTTGGGACAAATTGCTCAGAGCAGGGCAGTTACAGCCCAAGGCTGGGGGGTCCTTTGACCCCAAGGCACCAAAGCGCCAGGACAGAGAGACTTTGGTCTCACCCCACTGGCTAACCACAGCTCACCCAAGCAATTCCCTTACACTCAGTCTCCAGTATCACACACCAGCGCCACTTGTTATGGGGACAAATGGGTAGTAAAACCACACCTCCAGTAAGAAAAAGGTTTCTCTCAATCCCAAAGGACCAAGCCCCAGGACCAGGTCAATACACAAATCAGATCTTACCCACAAATCACGCTGTTTGCTGATCCTTTAAATCTAAATCTAAAGGTTTATTCATAAGGGAAAAGATAGAGATGAGAGCTAGAATTGGTTAAATGGAATCAATTACATACCAGTGATTGCAAAGTTCTTGGTTCAGGCTTGTAGCAGTGATGGAATAAATGCAGGTTCAAATAAGTCTCTGGAACATCCCCGTGGGATGGTCATTCAGTCTTTGTGCAGAGCTTCAGTTTGTAGCACGTCCCTCCAGAGGTCAGAGCAGATTGAAGATGAGACGGAGGAGCTGCAGTAGCTTTTTATAGTCTTTTGTCAGGTGGCTCTTTTCTTTGTCCCAAGACAAGGTGTGCAGCACTGGCATGAAAAAACTGCAGAGTTTTGTTCCTAGCAGGTCCCTGCCTTGCTGGGTCACCAGGTGCATCTGCCTTCTCTCAATGGGTCAGTTGTACAGCTGATGGTCCTTAATGGGCCATCAGGCAGCAGCAGTGCTGATAGCCAAACTGTCTGGGAGTGTCACCCAAAAGCATGGTGGTGTCAGAATGCTACGGTGTGGTGCTCTGCTCTGTTCAATGTTGATATCAATCGGCTGCGTGTGTGTCTTCCCTCTGTGTGCTACCCAGCTCTGCACAGATCGCTTGACACACACAGACCCGAGGGACCCCAATGCACAGACTCTGTAAGGTACGAAGGCACGTCGGCCTGTTATTGCTGAGAGAAACACCAGTCTCCAGCTCCCTGGCAAACGAAGTCCAAGGTGCTGTAGCCAGTACATATGTGTTCCCGGCAATGGACTTCAGCTCAGTCAGTGGCGGGACTTTCCACTGCCCCCTCGGTGGGACAAAGACACCGCCCAGGGATACATTCTTATACACAGATACAACAAGTCCGTTCCACTCCTGATGTATTGAGGTTGCCACCTCTATGTAGCAAGGTGCCGCTCTCACTTGTACGTGTTGGTTCGAACAAAACAACCCCATCCATCATATTCCTCTTTGGCCCTGTTCATTGGGATGGTTCAGCCTGTCCTTGTTACCTGTGGACTGTTCCAGTATTAGGGTGTCCTGGTACCGTGTTTAGTTTCTTCTGATTATCAAATCACTTTGGACATACGTTATGCAACAATCAGCCTTTCCTTGCCAGCTTCTGTGAGCAGGGCCTGCCTCTGGCTCACAGCTTAACTTTGCTTTATGTTAGCAAAGTCTTGCACCATTACTTTAGCTCAGGCTAGGCCTCACACCAGGCCTCTGATACCAAGGTTTATATCTCAGGGCTCTCTTACTACACATGGCCACAGTTTGAATACAGACAGTACAGAGCAGGGGGCCTGACGCAGTGTCAGTGGCGTCAGCTGGGGCATCTATGTGAGTCTGCCTGCTGACCACCGGCCAGCAGCAACATCAAGAGCAGCAACATCAAGATGCGTCGCTGCTGAAATGCCGCTGTATTTTTGGCCGGCGACGCCTCTTGATGACGTACTTCTTCAGCAGCATTTCAGGTGGCAACTTTTTTGGCCGTTAGCGGCATTTCGCGGCTGCTTGTCTGGTGGCCACGCTCCTCCGGTGGCTATCGTCCAGTGCCCACCACATGGAAAGGTCGGGGCTGCTGGGATAGAGGCCATATTCCATAACTTCAATTACAAACATGTACAGCAGCAGCATCCGACCCTACCACAGAAACCTACACACAACCTTTGGACAATTTTGCTGCAAATAGCCAGTGGGCGCAACAGTGAGCTATACGGCTAAGTTATGTTAATATGGCACAGGCCAACCAGCTGGCCTTGGTGTTAGGACGAGCCACTCCATCACCAGGGCCTGCCTTTAACCACTAGACCCCACTCTCCTCCAGAGCTGGGGAGAGAACAGGAGTCCTGGCTCCCAACCCCTTTCTCACCACCCCATCCCACCACTCCACTCCCTCCCCTCCCAGAGCCAGGAGAGAACCAGGAGTCCAGGCTTCACCCCTGCTCCGCTCTCATCACTAGACCCCACTCCCTTCCCAGAAGCAGGCGAGAACCCAGGAGTCCTGGCACCACCCACCCCTGCTCTCCACTAGACCCCGTCCCCTCCAGAGCCAGGGAGAGAACCCAGGATCCAGCCAGAGTCGAGTGATCACAGCTCCATTCCAGCCCCACCCCTAATCGCTACTTGGACACATAAACACCTCCCCCGCCCGCCTCAGCTTCTCCCTTGCTTCGGTAGTGACGTGTCCTTGAGGTGTTTTGATAGCACCAGACAGAGACCCCCCCCACCCCCGGCGAGGGAACTGGGGTGGGAGGGCAGAGCTCTGGCAGGCGGCTGGCCGCCTGGCTGTCGCCCGGAGCCGGCGCCACTGTGAGGGGCCCTGGGTTGTCCCGAAGCTGGTGTCGCAAGCCCCAGCCGCTGTTTGCACCTGGCTTTTGGGGACAAGTAAAACCCGGCATGACCTGAGCCAGCCTGTTCCAGTGGGGCGGGACACAGGGCCTGTCCCCTCTGGGGGCTCTGATCCAGCTCCAGGGCAGGGGACAGGCAGACTCAGGGGGGCGGGACACGGGGCCTGTCCCCTCTGGGGGGCTTTGCTCCGGCCCCAGGACAGGGGACAGGCAGACTCAGGGGGCAAGACACGGGGCCTGTCCCCTCTGGGGGGCTTTGCTCCGGCCCCAGGGCAGGGGACAGGCAGACTCAGGGGGTGAGACACGGGGCCTGTCCCCTCTGGGGGGCTGTGCTCCGGCCCAAGGGCAGGGGACAGGCTGGCTCAGGTCATGCCGGGTTTTACTGTCCCCAAAGCCAGGTGCAAACAGCGGCTGGGGCTTGCGACACCAGCTTCGGGGACAACCCAGGGCCCCTCACAAGTGGCGCCGGCTCCGGGCGACAGCCAGGCTGGCCAAGCCGCCTGCCAGAGCTGCTGCCCTCCCACCCCAGTTCCCTCTGCCGGGGGGTGGGGGGGGTCTCTGCTCTGGTGCTATCAAAACACCTCAAGGACACGTCACTACCCGAAAGCAAGGGAGAAGCTGAGGGCGGGCGGGGGGAGGGTGTTTATGTGTCCAAGTAGCGATTAGGGGTGGGGCTGGAATGGAGCTGTGATGCACTCGACTCTGGCTGGGACTCCTGGGTTCTCTCCCTGGCTCTGGGAGGGGAGCGGGGTCTAGTGGTGAGAGCAGGGGTGGGTGGGTGCCAGGACTCCTGGGTTCTCGCCCTGCTTCTGGGAGGGGAGTGGGGTCTAGTGATGAGAGCGGAGGCAGGGGTGGAAGCCTGGACTCCTGGGTTCTCTCCCTGGCTCTGGGAGGGGAGTGTGGGTTGGAGCAGGGGGGCTGGGAGCCAGGACTCCTGGGTTCTCTCCCTGGCTCTGGGAGGGGAAGGGAGTGGAGTGGAGTTGGGTGGGGTGGTGAGAACAGGGGGTTTGGGAGCCAGGACTCCTGGGTTCTCTCCCCAGCTCTGGGAGGAGAGTGGGGTCTAGTGGTTAAAGCAGGAGCCTGGGTGATGGGAGTGGCTCTGTCCCTAACACCAAGGCCAGCTGGTTGGCTCTGTGCCATTATTACCATAACCTGTAGCCGTATAGCTCACTGTTGCGCCCACTGGTCTATCTTTGCAGCAAATATTGTCCAAAGGTGGTTGTGTGAGGTTTCTGTGGGTAGGGTCGGATGCTGCTGCCTGTACATGTTTGTAATTGAAGTTATGAATATGGCTCTATCCCAGCAGCCCCGACCTTTCCATGTGGTGGGCACTGGACGACTAGCCACCGAGGAGCGTGGCCACCAGACAAGCAGCCGCCGAAATGCCGCTAACGCCAAGAAAAGTTGCCACCGAAATGCTGCTGAGAAGTAGCGTCATCAAGAGGCGTCGCCGCCAAAAATCAGCGGCATTTCAGCAGCGACGCATCTTGATGTTGCTGCTTCTTGATGTTGCTGCTGGGCCGGTGGTCAGCAGGCAGACTCACATAGATGCCCCAGCTGACGCCATGACACTGCGTCAGGGACCCCTGCTCTGTACTGTCTGTATTTCAAACTTGTGCCATGTGTAGTAAGAGGAGGCCCTGAGATATAAACCTTGGTATCAGAGGCCTGGTGTGAGGCCTAAGGCCTGAGCTAAAGTAATGGTCAAGACTTTGCTAACATAAAGCAAAGTTAAGCTGTGAGCCAGAGGCAGGCCCTGCTCACAGAAGCTGGCAAGGAAAGGGCTGATGTTGCATAAACGTATGTCCATATAGTGTATTTGGATATCAGAAGTATAAACACGGTACCAGGACACCCTAATACTGGAACAGTCCACAGGTAACAAGGAACAGGCTGACCCATCCCAATGACAGGGCCAAAAGGGGAATATGATGGATGGGGTTGTTTTGTTCGAACCAACACGTACAAGGTGAGAGGCGGCACCTTGCTACATAGAGGGTTGCACCTCAATACATCAGGAGTGACGTGTAACTTGTTTGTATCTGTGTATAAGAATGTATCCCTGGGGCGGTGTCTTTGTCCCACCGAGGGGGCAGTGGAAAGTCCCGCCACTGACTGAGCTGAGTCCATTGCCAGGGAACACATATGTACTGGCTAGCAGCACCTTGGACTTCGTTTGCCAGGGAGCTGGAGACTGTGTTTCTCTTCAGCAATAAACCTGGCCGACGTGCCTTCGTACCTTACTAGAGTCTGTGGTCATTGGGGGTTCCCTCGGGTCTGTTGTGTCAGCGATCTGTGCAGAGCTGGGGTAGCACACAGAGGGAAGACACACACGCAGCCGATTGATATCAACATTGAACAGAGCAGAGCACCACACCGTAGCATCTGACACCACCATGCTTTTGGGTGACACCCCAGACAGTTTGGCATCAGCACTGCCTGGCTGCCTGATGGCCCATTAAGGACCATCAGCTGTACAACTGACCCATTGAGAGAAGGCAGATGCACCTGGTGACCCAGCAAGGCAGGGACCTGCCTAGGAACAAAACTCTGCAGTTTTTTCATGCCATGTGCTGCACACCTTGTCTTTGGGACAAAGAAAGAGAGGCCACCTGACAAAAGACTATAAAAAGCTACTGCAGCTCCTCCGTCTCATCTTCAATCCTGCTCTGACCTCTGGAGGGACTTTGCTACAAACTGAAGCTCTGCACAAAGGACTGAATGACCCATCCCAGCCGGGGATGTTCCAGAGACTTGATTTGAACCTGCAGTTTATTCCATCACTGCTACAAGCCTGAACCAAGAACTTTGCCATCACTGTATGTAATTGATTCCATTTAACCAATTCTAGCTCTCATCTCTATCTTTTTCCCTTTATGAATAAACCTTTAGATTTTAGATTCTAAAGGATCAGCAACAGCGTGATTTGTGGGTAAGATCTGATTTGTGTATTGACCTGGGTCTGGGGCTTGGTCCTTTGGGATTGAGAGAACCTTTTTCTTTTACTGGAGTGTTGGTTTTCGTAACCATTTGTCCCCATAACAAGTGGCGCTGGTGGTGATACTGGGAGACTGGAGTGTCTAAGGGAATTGCTTGGGTGACTTGTGGTTAGCCAGTGGGGTGAGACCAAAGTCTTCTCTGTCTGGCGCTTTGGTGCCTTGGGGTGCAAAGGACCCCCCAGCCTTGGGCTGTAACTGCCCTGCTCTGAGCAATTTGTCCCAAATTGACACTCTCAGCTGAGTCCCACCAAAGCCAGAGACGTTTGTGGAAGCAGAGAAAGAACTGACAGGGATTTGTAGGGGATCTCAATGCATGACAGTCTCTGTCAGCAAGAGTCAGGCCAGCTGTAACCCTAATAACGTGAGATTTGTAGAAGCGAGGAATGTGTGAGGCGAGTGGAGAAGAACTGTGGGAGAAGTTGTTTTGACCTTGTGTCAGATAATACGCAATGTGGACTGGAGTCGCTTAAGTGAGAAAAACAAGATATCAGGATGACCTGTGTATAATCAAAATGAAGCTGTTGCTTATTATCGTCTGTAACAAAAGTATAAATGCTGCTGGAATTGTTTACCTGTTGAGAGACCTGTCTAGGAAGGGGAGACCCTATGTCCTAGTGCTCTCGCTCCCTGCTGTAGCTGCTAAACAGAATAAAGTATCTGACTCTGCTGCACCCAACCAAAAAGTGAGAACTGAGTTTTTCTCCGACACGTTGCAGGCTCATTTATCCCAGCATGCTCAGAAGCCAGAGCGCGTGAACCTCAGTCAAATGCCCTGAAGGCACCACAGGCTCTGGGACCATTGGGAGAGCAGGAGCAAGGTGGATGGACCGTAGGTAAGAGCAAGAAGAGCAGTAGATAGTGGGAAGATTATTCATAAATACTTATCTGAAGGTAGCTCCCCGGCTGGGATCAGGGCCCTGTTGTGCCGGGTTCTGCCCAGACACAGAGAGAGCCAGGCCCTGCCCCAGCTGAGATCAGGGCCCCGGCGTGCCAGGCGCTGCACAGACACACAGCAAGAGACAGACCCTGCCCCAGCTGGGATCAGGGCCCCGTCGTGCCAGGAGCTGCACAGACACAGCGAGAGACAGACCCTGCCCTGGATGGGACCAGGGCCCTGTTGTGCCAGAACTGCCATCTGCAGGCAGTACCCAGCCGTCATGTCTCGACTAGGAGAAAACCTCTATTTCCGATTCCTGCTGGAAAGCTGATGCAGCCGTTAGCCTGTGCTTCCTCTGCTGAGTTAAAGCCATGCTCCTGCCCTGGGGTTTGATTAGCTGGACCAATGTGGGTTAAAAGCAGCTGGGCCTTTTCTGTACTAGGCTTTTCCAGTGTGGAAGTTCACACATAGCCAGGGACCAGATTGGGAGGGACAAGGAGAGGGATCCTCCAAGCTCCACCCACAAAATAAGCTCCACTCCACAAGACTCCATCCATTGTAATTTGTGCATAAAATACTATTGTGTAGCTCCCGGTGCTGGGATGTGTGTGTGTGAATGGTGGTGCCCCCGAACGCCAAAGGAGCCGTCACTCACACCACATCCGAAGAGGTCAAACAGTCGACGACATCACCATTTCGATCATCACGCTGGGCGCCTGCTGGCCCCTGACTGAGATGAAAGGGGCAGTACACACCTCTCCCAACAACTGTCTCAGGGTCTCGGCAGACTCAGGCCGAAATCTCTGCAGTGGCCACGGCTGAAGGCTGCTCACAGCTCTCCGAGCACCTGCTTCAGACCTCTGCAGACACATCTCTGCATTGCTCACCCTTCTGCTGAGCTCTTCGTCACCAACAAGCACTAGAGCAGGGGTTGGCAACCTACGGCACGCGTGCCAAAGGCCTGGCACACGGCTACCAGCCAAGGTCTCAGCCGCTGGCCCCGCTCATGAACCCCAGGCCAGCAGGAGGCTGAGTGGGGCCAGCGGCCAGGACCCCAGACCGGCAGCAGGCGCGTCCCCCAGCTCCCCCCTCATTGCGCTCGGGTTCTGCAGCTCCCAGGAGCGTGAGCCACCGCAGTGCAGGGCCCTGAGCCTGCTGCGGGAGGGGCGGCGGTGGTGGCTCACAATCCTGGGAGCCGCAGAGCCCAAGCGCAGCGAGGGGGGAACTGGGGGGCGCACAGGGACCACCGCTTGCATGCATCTGCTGCAGGGCCCCCCCCGGGGGGCCACCAGGCCACAGCCCAGGCAGGCGTGCACCTCACAGCTCTCCCGTCCCTCCCGCTGCCTCAGCACTCCAGGTGTTTTGCCTCCACGTGGAGCCAGTGTCTAACTGGCATGGCCTGGTAAGGGGAGTCCTGCGGGTCAATTGGGAGCAGGGGGGGTGTTGGATGGGTCGGGAGTTCTGGGGGTCTGCTCAGGGGGTGAGGAGTGGTTGGATGGGGCATGGGAGTCCCGGGGGTCTGTCTGGGGGGAGCGGTGTGGGTAAGGGTTGGGGCAGTCAGAGGACAGGTATGGTTCTAGGGGGGCAATTAGGGTGGGGGTTGTCTCAGGAGGGGGCAGTCAGGAGACGAGGAACAGGGAAGCTTAGGTAGGGGGTGGGGCCNAACGCTGTTATAGTCCCAGCCTTCACAACCTCCTCAGGCAAGGAGTTCCATAAGTTGACTGTGCGCTGCATGAAGAACTTCCTTTTATTTGTTGTAAACCTGCTGCCTATTAATTTCATTTGGTGAACACCCAGTTCTTGTATTATGGGAATAAGTAAATAACTTTTCCTTATCCACTTTCTCCACATCACTCATGATTTTATATACCTCTATCACAAGGGTTGGCAACCTACGGCACGTGTGCCACCTTTGGCACGCAAGCCGATTTTGCCTGGCATGCAGCTGCCAGCTGGGGTCCCGGTCGCCGGCCCTGCTCGCATGCGTGGGCGGCTGAGTGAAGCAGGGCCAGTGGCCGGGACCCCTGACTGGTGGCACGCGTGCCCCCCGACTCCCCCCTCACCACGTTCGGGTTCTGCGACTCCCGGGAGTGAGAGCCACCAGGGCACAGGGCCCTGAGCCTGCTGCAGGACGGGTGGCAGCGGCAGCTCACACTCCTGGTAGCTGCAGAGCCTGAGCATGGTGAGGGGGGAGCTGGGGGATGCATGAGGCCCACTGCCCGCATGCATCCACTGCAGGAGCCCTCCCCCCGGGTGGCACCGGGCCGGAGCCTGGGCAGGCGCGCCCCCCCCCAGCTCACCCCTCACTGCACTTGGGTTCTGCGGTTCCCGGGAGTGTGAGCTGCTGCCGCTGCTGCCTCTCCTGCAGCTCTCCCATCCCGCTGCCTAAGCACTCTGCGGGGGAGGGGCTGTGTGCACAGCAGCCTGGTGTTTTGCCTCCATGAGGAGCCAGCGTCTCACCAGCATGGGCCTGGTAAAGGGAGTCTCAGGGGGCAGTCAGGAAGCAGGGGCGGTTTAGGATGGGTTGGGAGTTCTGGGGGTCCTGTCAGGGGGCAGGGAAGTGGTTGGATGGGGTGTGGGAGTCCCCGGGGGTCTGCCTGGGGGTGGGTGTGTTCATAAGGGTTGGGGCTGTCGGGACAGATAGGGGATAGGGTCCTAGGGGAGCAGTCAGGGTGGGAGGGTCTCAGGAGGGGACAGTCAGGGGACAAGGAGCAGAGAGGCTTAGGTAGGGGGTGGGGCTCTGGGGGGCAGTTAGGGGGAAAGGAGTGTGTGTGGGGGTCTGATCAGGGCAGTCGGGGTGGGAAAGTGAGAGGGAGTGGATGGGGGCAGGGCTAGGGCAGGGCTCTCCCCTCTTTTTTGATTGTTGAAATATGGTAACCACTGCGGTGGGGTGGAGTTGGGAGGGCTTGCGGGGGGGCTGTGCACCCTCTAGGAGAGTTCAGGGGGCAGAGGGGGGGGAACCTGGTATGGGGTGCAGCCCCTCGGCACAGTTGGCCCCTGGGGTCTATAAAGGCTCGTTGGGATTTGCCCCTCAATGAACCAATGGGCAAGAGAGGGGGGCACAAGGTGGAAGTTTCGCCTAGGGCGTGAAATATCCTTGTACTGGCCCTGCCCCAGGGCGTGTGTGCACCCCAGGTTAAGAATCACTGCACTAAACTGATAAGAGCTGCAATTTAATTTAAATTTTAAATGAAGCTTCTAAACATTTTAAAATCTTGTTTACTTTACATACAACACTAATTTATAGACTTCTAGAGAGAGACCTTCTAAAAATGTATTACCGGCACGCGAAACCGTAACTCAGGTGAATAAATGAAGGCTCAGCCCAGCACGCCTGGAAGGTTGCCAACTCCTGGACTCAAGCTTCCTCGCTATTATTTTAAGAGAGAGCAAATTCCAGAGACCTCAACTTTAGCTTCTGCAAAAGTGTCGGGGGGCGGTTAGAGAAGCTTGATAAGAGCTGCAAGCCCAGCCCAGCATCACCCCCTTTAAACCCTCAACCGTGGCATCATGAGAGCAGCCTGGTGGTCGAATGTGAAATCCGTTGCTCAGCTGGTGCACTGGGCTGACCCGAGGCCCAGTGGATAACCAGCGGCTCACGGGGGTTTGCTCTCGAGCAGACTGCGCCCAGTGCTGGGGACCTGTGTTCTGGGAAGAGGGCTCGTTGCAGAACAGGTGCAAAGAAGAGTTTGAGGATGATCAGGGGAAAGGTGAGCTGATCCTGCGAGGAGCTGGGCTTGATTTGCCTAGCAAAATGCAGGCTGAGAAGACATCTGTGCTCCAGAAATACAGCAGGGGGTGGACACCGGGGGAGAAGGGCTGTGGCAGGTAAAGGATAGTGTTGGCACAAGAACAAGCTGGCCTGGACTCAGGTGAGCTGAGAAATGAGACGGGAGGGTTTGTGGACCAATCTTCCCTGCCAAGGTGGGGGGAAAACAACCTAACTAGCTTGCAGAGGAAGCTTGAGCCGTTTACGAACAGGCTGGCTCAGGGGCTGGGAATGGGCGACAGGGGATGGATCACTTGATGATTCCCTGCTCTGTTCATTCCCTCTGGCTTCCACAACCAGCATAGCAGAGGTGAATCTTGAGGAGATAGTCCAGAGAATCACATTTCACCACCTCAGCCCCCGGGGGGCGGGGAAATCAAGATGCTCGGCCGCGTGGTGGGAAAGACAACTTCATAAAAGTGAGCCAAGAGTAACCGATACCGTGACTTGAGTTTGCAGACAGCCTGAAACACACCTCAAAGAGGTGTGAACTATGAGTCACAGGGAATTTGGAAGTTTGAGGGAGGGGAATAAAGGCTACTTCACGGAGATGCAGCACATTAGTACCAGTGCAGGATTTGGTGCCATGCTGCTGCAAAATATGGGGGCTCTGCCGATAAAGCTGTTGGACGAATGGAGGATCGAGAACCCGGAGAGCTGGATGAGTGACAGACTGACTGCTTGGGACAGACAGCGATTGGATCGATACAAAGGAAGAATCTTTCAGACGTTTCCATTTTCTTTTTTATTGTCATTTTAAATACTCTCCCCTCTGCCCCCGCCTCTTAGAAAAAAGGCAAATGAACAAACCCATGAAATAAATAACCCCGTTGACAGAAATCACCGCACTTGGGAACAACAAAATGAACATGTTTTTAAAACCAAAAAAAGGCTTTTTTAAAACGCAAAGGCATCCTTCCAACAACGTGACGAGAAACCAGCTTCATTTCCCCTGCTCTCTCTTGTCAAAACCGATGCAGCGCAAGTGCATTATTTCAGTGAATGACTCCTGATTTACACCCGGGTTAGCAAAAGGAGAATTGGTCCCGTTCGCTCCCCTGCATTACTCCTGATCTACTCCCAGATCAGCACCAATGGGTGCACCCATCTAACTAGGGGGAGTTGCCACACACTGGATTTCACTTCTTTCAACTGTACGCACAAAACATGTTTCCCAACCATTTTTCACTTTCCAGTCACGCTTAAGAGAAAAATTCATTCCCATGGAGCTGCGGCTGCTTGACAGCAGCTGGGGACCAGGCCCTTCCTTTCTGAAAGTTGTTTTTTTGTTTTTAAATGAGAAGTGATTGAAGGTTTTTGGCCCAAATGCTCCATCACCAAATGCCGACTCATCGGAACGGAAACAGGCCCGGGCCTGTGTTGATTTTGAAGAAATTTCATTTCGGGGGGTGGGGGGAGAGAGAATAGAAAGCAATCAGCCCTCGTGCGAGAGGAACACTTTGCTGTCTGGTTTCTAACGGTCGTTTCATTTTATGCTGCATTATAAGAGTTGGAAAGTCAGTGAGTCAATTTCAGGGGAAATTGCGAAACCCAACGTGTTGTTCCTGCTTGGGATGCAAACACATGCACCAGTCAGGGAATTTCTGAGGAAACAAAACTCTGGCCCGTGCCCGGCTCCAGGCAATACAGTGGGACACTGGAAGCAAAGTGAAGTTTATCTGCTGCTGCCCCGGCTCTGCTGAGTGAGTTATCGCAGCGGCTGACCCACCGAGGCAGGCGTTGCTCGACGCCTGGGGGGGCCATCTCACTGTGAAACCACAGGAACTTCCACACCACAATCAGGGGAATCACTCCTCAGTTACCACAGCTTAAACCTAGACAGGCTGCTGTGTAAATCCAGACACTCGCCCACTCCCGTGAGCGCAGTTTGCCCTTGGACCCCAGCGTAAACTCAGGAATTCACTCTGCACATCGGCCGTTAATGCCAGCTGAGTTCCACCCTCGAGTAAATCCAGAGTCACTCTCCTTCTACGCCAGCAGTGTTACTCCAGTCAGCCCTGGTGTAAATCCTGAGTCACCTCCACCTCAGTCGCCCTGGGTGGAAAGGTGGAGTAACCCCAACACCAGCGAGTTACTCTGCAGTCACCCTCCAGCATAAATCCAAAGTCGTCCCCCCTCCCCCTGCTACACTGCAGTGTAAATCCAGAGCAACTCCACGGAGCTTACTCCGGCTTTACAGCCAGCCAGCCAGCAGGACCCGAGGCTTGTTCCCAGGCCTCTGAGCCAAGCAGGGCAGTCCGGCTTGTGTTGTGGAACAGAGGCAGCCTTGAAATCACCCCCAGCTGTGCAAACAACCCCATTGCCTTAGAGATCCCACATGCCCCCCACTGCAAACCAACACCCCAGGCAGGACACCCGTCCATGATTCCTGGGGCACACCAGCGAGACGAAGCAACCTGAACAGGATGGAGAATGAAATCGCCAAGATCCATGCAGGGGCAGGAGTGGAAGGGGTGCCTAAGTAACTGAGTGGCTCCTCCAACCTGCCGGGCCACCTCCTGGACCGGGATGGTCAATTGTTTTGTGTCAAGGCCCAGACTCCAGAGAAAACAATAAAAAAACTCATCACAATAAGTAAATTTAAAGATTTCGGGGTCTGTTCAAAAGTGCCTGGCGATCCCAGTTTGGCCCGCAAGCCACCGATCAGTTCCCCCGGCACTGGGTGCACAAAACACGCAGTAGATCTGTGGATTTTTTTTTTTTTTTTTTTGAACGAAACGGTTTCTTGGATCAGAAAATGCCAGTTAGTCAAAACCAAAAGCGTTTGTGGGAAAGAATTGGTTTAGATGAATTTCTCGGTTAAAAAAAAAAAAAAAAAGACGTTGCCAACTTGTCATCACGTCGACGTTTTCTAAAAACCAAAGAAGTTCTAGTTCTCGGGTCAAAATGACACTTTTGTTTCTCGATTTTGAAGTAACTGACAGCAAAAATAATTTTTCGGTCAAACTAGAAACAAAACGCGTCCAAACGACTGAAGCAAGACGTCCCCATCGACCCGCTCGGAAGTGTCTTCCCATTTCCGCTCGGTGAAAATTTCAGATTTTGACATTTTTGGTCCCAATTCCAGATGGGAAAAAAGTGTCCAAAATCTAAACCACCGTCTCGGGATGCAAAGCAGATTTCCAGGTGGGCTCGCTGGGGCCTCTCTCTGCCTCATCTTCGTGATGGGACGGGCTGGCGCTGATCTCCGAGCTAAGGGAGCCGGCCCAGAAGCTGCAACTCTGAAAGGGAACCTGAGAATCCCGCAATCTATGCCAACAGCCAGTCGGTCCCCTGGCAAACAGTCCTGAGCCAGAGCACTGGGAAGGGAGAAAGTCTTAGTGAGGGAGAAGTGGGTGCTGACTGGGCACCTCACAGCGTGTGTTGGATGAACTCCGGATCAGAAGGGTACGGGGGTGAGATCTGGAGGAACCCCCTTTGCCCAGGTAGCACAGAGGGGGGGGATGCACCAGGGGGATCTTAGAGGTTGTCTCTGCTCGTCCCAACACGTCTCCTAGAGAGAACTCGAGAAGGGGGATGTGCCCCAGGGCAGGGACAATCCAGCAGAGGTCCTGCATGCACCTGAGACCTGGCGGGCGGAGAGAGAGGAGAGGAGAGGTGGGACAGACCCAGCGCAAGTCTCACACCCTCCAGCAGAGGGCAGCAGTCTGCCCCCCCACCCCCCCTACACACACACACACATCCTGAGCCTTTCCACACCGCTCAGCCAGCGGCAACACACAACCCCGACAACCCTCAACAGAGGCAGGTGCCATTCCTCCCAGGAGGGGACAGTGGTGCGCACGCAGATCTGAGAGCCATTTTCTCCAGCCGTGGGCACACACCCCAACCTCTCCATCCTTCTGCCTGCCCGCGCACTGTCCCACCTCCATACACCTCCACCCCTCCAGCGATACCGTCCCCCTCCAGCCAGACACCCCCACATCCTTCTGCACATCTGCCCCCCACCCCTCTCAGATCTGGGTCCACCCAACTCAACCCCCATCCCGTCGCCTCCCCCACACCGTAAAACCACAAGGAAATCGCCTGATACAATATTATGTCTGTGCAGTTTTTTCCTCTTTTATATATAAACAGAATTAATTTGCTACTTTCCAGCATTGAAACTCTGCTATTCAACTCAAGCCACTTTTTCCTTTTCTTTTCCTTAAATCTGATTCACCCTTTTTTCTTTCCTTGATTCGCTCATTCTTACATTCCACGGGGACCAGGACGAAAAGGATACCCAATATTTCCAACTCCATCCGAAAGTTTTTTTTTTTTGCCGGTATATAAAAAACCCAAAGCTAAAAGCTTGCTATTATCAATTTTTTTTTGTTGGTTTTTGCGTATTTGTTTCTTTTAGAGCCATGCTTATTTCAAAAAAAAACAAAACAAAAAAAGAAATATCGTGCTTGGGGAAGAGAAATAAAGCCAAATTGAAGATCGCAAGAAAAGCAAACTGACGAGATCTCCGGATTCTGACCCAAATATTGCGAGATCGACCACTGAATAATTGTTGTTTTTTAAAAATTATATATAGGTGTGTATGTATATATGCAAAAAACCCTTCACAGAAAACAAGCATTTAGTCGACCTTGGTAAATATTAAACTTTCCGGGCTCAAGTTATGATACAGACAACGTACCTCTATACAAATGCATTTGGAACTAAAAAATAAAATACAGATTAATTACAAAAAGAAATTAAAATAAACGAGGGAAGCTGTCAGGGTTTTCACTCTGACTTCTCTCTGCTCAAAACATAATTACAAGAGAAAGAGGGATGAAGAACAGATCGGACGAGTGGACACACGAGACAGCCACCGTTTTAGGAAGAGAACTGGCTAGCGATGTTGCGCATCTCTGCTTTTTCCGGCTGCCCGACAGGAGATGCCGTGAGAGGGTTTTCCGGAAGCTCCCCCCGGAAATCAGACCTCTTGGAAAAGGTAGCTGCGATTTGACAGGCAGGGGAAAAAAATAAGAGCTACCAACCCGCTAGCCACCTATGGAAAGTTCGGTGGCCACACAGGTTTTAACTGAACTGCTCAGCTGGTGAGACGTGAGGGGATTCGATCGAATCCGAGCCGCATCAGATGGCTAGAACTTGCCAAACTGGGCTAGTGATTTGGGATGGCCCCATTCCTGCCCCCTGAGTTGCTACATTTTCACAGGGGTGGAATTTTTCAGAGGTTCACTGCCAGCAGAGGAAAAATAAACCCCGCTGAGTGTCCAAAATAGGGGAGCCGCCACAGAACCCCCCAGCGCTGACTTTGGCCGTATAGCTACCCGCCTGAGACACGGGCAGCGGCTTGAACGGTAGGATCGGATGGAGAAGTGCCACGGTGATGCTACAACTTTTAAGCCGGAAAGGGGAGGATTCGAACCCATGGCTGGGCTGGGGGAGGGCTGCTATCCTGTGTTAAAAACCTACTATAAAAAACGCAGTTTGTTTGCTTTAATCTTAATATTTCCTATGTGGGGGGGGAGGGAGCACATGGGGAGGGAGCCAGTGGGGCTCAGAGGAGGGGGGCAGGCAAAGTGGGGGCCGGACGTGTGGCTGCCACCCCAGCGCCACCCAAGTCGAGTTTGGCCGCGCGGCATTAACACGGGGAGGTCTCTTTGCACCAGACAGAGGGCAGAAGGGATGGAAGGAGGCGAGAGAAGGGCAGAGATCCGGTGACGAGGAAGAGGAGAAGGTGGTGATGAAGAAACAGTTACTGCCCCGGGGTGTCGCCCACGGTTTCGATGCCGTGCTGCTGCAGCTGTGCTCGGAGGAGGGCGTTCTCGTTCTTCAGCTCCTCGATCTGGGCAAGAGAGAGGAAAACCAACGAGTGAGACGCTCTCCCCTGGCAATCAAGGCATTAAACATCCCGGGACGACTCCTCAGCACCAGAGATGTTAATACTGGTTTCCTGGTCAAACTCTCATCATGCTGACTCTAAAACTTTCTGCTCCGGCTTCATCTGGGTTCAACATTCTCCCTGAACGTGGCACACAGCTGCCTCGCCCCCGAGGTGGCTGCATCTCAGCACGAGGCGATCCAGCCCGGGCGGTGTTATGTGCAGCTGTTCCCCTCTGCCCCACCCCAGAAGCAGCCGCAGTGATCCCTGTGTTAACAGCGTGTTGGGATGCTTTGGCATGGAAAGCTACATGTGGGGGAATGGATGGGGGTGGGGATATAAGGGGAAAGACAGACAGATGGGGGGGGGGGTATCGCCCCAGCTACCTGTTGTCGTAGCAGCTCGTTGTCCATCTGCAGCCGCTCAGCCTCCTTGAAGGTCTCCTGCATGCGCTGGTTGGTCTGGCGCAGCTCCCGGATGTAGTCGCAGGCCTTGGACAGGATGCCCCCTTTGCTCTGCATGGATGGACAGACGGATGGGGGAATCCTTCACCACAAAATGCACTGGACCCCCTGCCCCAAATCACCGAACCCCCACCCACCACCCCAGTTGTGCCCTCCAATCCCTCAGATTACCCCCAAAACCCACCACCTGCAACTGCCCCAGGTCCCCTGGAAATCCCACCCCAGGATCCCAGAACACCCTCCAACACGCACCCCCTTCACACACCCAGTCGCCCCCGAAATCCCCCCAGTCATGCCCTCCTGAACTTCCCTCCCCAACCCCGGAACGCTTCCCCACTGAATTCCCCTCTCGCGCTCGCCTGCCCCTCTCCCAATGCCCCTCACCCCCAGATCCTTCCACCAAATCTCCCACCACCTCCCTGGAACCCCACCAGTCATGCCTCCCCGAACTCCCCCCCAACCCCAGAACGCTTCCCCACTGAATTCCCCTCTCGCGCTCGCCTGCCCCTCTCCCAATGCCCCTCACCCCCAGATCCTTCCACCAAATCTCCCACCACCTCCCTGGAACCCCACCAGTCATGCCTCCCCGAACTCCCCCCCAACCCCAGAACGCTTCCCCACTGAATTCTCCATTCCCACTCACCTGCCCCCCCGCCAACCCCTTTCACCAAATATCCCACCACATCCCTGGAACTCCCCCAGTTGTGCCCCCATTGATCTTCCCCCTCACCTCCAACACCACCCCGCTGACCCCACCTCCCCAAGATCCCCAGGACCCCCCACCCACCTTCATGCCCCTCCCCATCCAACAGCCCCTTCACTAATCTCCCCGCCATACACATCAGGCCCCCCAAAACGGGACCTGCCATCCCCTGGCCAAGAGCAGCAGCAAAGGCAGAGAGCTCTGGGGGTCTCCAGGAACAACCCACAGGGAGGTTTTTATCTGCTTTCTCCTGCCTTCCGAACACAGTGGCAGGATCTGGCCAGGGGACTCTGTGAATCCTGGGTGTGTTATTGTAGGGTCCTCTCAGGCCCCTGTGTCTCACTATAAGGTCTTGTGGGAGCGCTGGGAAACCATGTTATTGTAGGGTCTCCTGGTGATCACTCTGCTTCCACGTGTTGGTTTGTTATTGTAGGGTCTCTTAGAAGCAGTGGGGCACCAAACGCACCGATTTGTTACTGCAGGGTCTCTCACATGCACCAGGGCCCCTTGGCGGGGAGATGGATTTCCTGAGCAGATTGCTCATATCAGGGTGGATAAAAATCAATGATTTTCTTATTTAAAATGTGATTTTTTTTTGATAAAATGCTTTTTGAGGGAAAAAAGCTATCGAAAGATCGTTTGAATTAAGATACATAATAGCTCAAAGATCTCATCATGGAATGGGGATTATAAACTCTAATTTACAGTGTGACAATATATTTGTGTAATGTGTAAGAAAAGTTTTGTAAATGTGTTCCAACAGTTAATGGAGTAGGGACCCAATCTTACGAGGTTCCAAGGGCTTCTTTATAGATTATTTAGATTAAAACTTTTGATCTACCCAATGGGGCTCAGTGCTCAGTCCAGAAGATACCATCAGGGAGGCTTAGTTTTGCAGTTCTCCAACTGTGGATTTGTCTCTCCAGAGGTAACATGTTTGTTAATAGCAAACATGTTTTTAAAATAAATAGAGGTGAGAAATAGTTAAATAAAACAATTTAAATGTCTATCTGGTGATGATCTCCCCCTAATACAACCTGGCAAGAAAATCCTCCAATATTAATGATTAACCTGTTGAATCGTTCACCTCCCAGTGACTTCATAAATATCTGCTTCAATTATCTTTGGTAAATGAAATAACCAAACACTCATTCATTTTCTGACACAGCTGTGAAACTCATCTGAAAAGTTTTCAAAATAGATCACGGTTTAAAAATGCATAGGGTGTGCCTTCTAAAAATGAAACCTACATCTACCTCTGACTTGTGAAGAATCTGTATTAAGGTTATAACAACCAACAAGAATCCACTTTTATGTAGAAATCCGTGATTAAATCGAGTCTTCCCGACTAGTGATTTAAATCAAATCCACCCTGGCTGATACCGCCCGCAGTGAGTTTTCCCATGATCTCCACCCGGGCACCTGTACAGCCCCATGCAGATGGGAAGGGGCAGGTTGTAATCCTTCATCCCGCCCTCCACGCTCCTGGGAGACCCTACAAAAACAAAATCAGCGCACGGCCTTGGCAACAGCGAGTGTGGCATCCTCCAAGAGACCCTACACAACAACAAACGCAGTGTCTGTGGAGACCAGCGCTTCCAGGAGACCCTACAGTAAGAAACCACGCACAGAGACCTGACCCCAAGAGACCCTACAATAACCTGAGCACCAACCAACCTACCCCACACCACCTCCACCAAGCTAGGGCGTCCTGAGCCTCCCCACAATAAACCAACCAGTAAGCAGACTCAAAACACCATCCCCTCACTTCCTCATGGCCCGGTGGGAGCTGCCCCATGCAGTTTGTTCTTGGTGGGTGTGTCTATGTGTGTCAGTGTCCCCCAACACAGGGAGATCCCTACTCCAGTCCCAGCTGCCCCCTTTGCCCCCCCAATATCACCGCCCAGCCCCTGCCCCTCACCGCGCCCGTCTTGCTGTTGTCAGTGTTGCAGTCTGGAATGATTTTTGATAGCTGGACAATCCAGTTGTTAATTTTGTCCCGCCTCCTTCTCTCCACTACAGGGGGTGAAAGAGAAACACGCATGGTTAATGCACAGCGCCCCCAACTGGTGCTTCAGCCCACTCACAGGGCAGGTTGCAGCAGGGCTGGAGCTGATCAGAAAACGGGAGAGGGGGCCAGAAAATGTTGATGAAAATTAAAAATAAAAACTGAGTTTTTGGCCAAAATTCTCAGATGCTGCTGCAGGGCCTTCTGGGAGTTGTAGACCGGGTGCATTCTGCTCCAAACCACCCCACAGATCCATCTCCCATAACACCCCACGGTCTACCCTCTTGGTCAGAAGATGTCTAACGGTAGTTGCATGGCATGGTGCATCATGGGAGATGTAGTCTCACCAGGGAGACCAACTCTGTGAGAAAAATGCATGCGGCACCACAGTGCATCATGGGAAATGTAGTCTGACCAAAGAGCTCAACTGAGAGACCGGCAGGCATGAGGCCATGGGGTGGAATTTTAGTACAACCGGTAGAAAAAAAAAGTAGACAACCTAAGCCAGGACACTTTCCTTCTGAACAAACCTAAAATGTTTTCTGAAATTGTACTGATTTGGACAAAATTTTGTTTAAAAAAAACAAAAATGTAGAAAAAAATCTTTCCAATGGAAGAGTTAAAATGGTTTCTTTTGAATTTTTTTATATTAAAAAAAATGTTTAAAACAGAAAATGGTCCATATTGACCCCCAAACAGCAGTTTAGAAATTTGTATGGTAAAACACATGCATGTTTTGGCTTTTTGGCCAGACCAGGGATGAAAATTTTTAACATCTCAACAGTTTTTGCTGGATGGAAAGTCAGTTTTCAGACCAGTTCTACATTTCAGAATCTAGGTATTCAATATTTCAGTTTTTGGCCAACCCACTGCAGTTTTCAGACTCTCAACAATTTTTGGTGTAAAAATCAGAATTTTCCGCAGGAAGAAAATTTTCACTGTAAGTTCCGTTGCACTGAAAACTCAATTTTCCATCAACCCTCCTGTTCTAACAGAAAACAATCTGCCGACCCCAGTCGCGGTTGTTCAGGCTTGGATCCCCTTGGCAGATATATGTTGTGAGCGCCGCTCTGAGAGCCTTTCAGAACCCCGATATCCCAGCCCTGAGATGATCTGCGCAGAGAGAATTTTCCCCTTGTTTTCTTCTCCGTCCGCACACACTGGTCAGTTTCATGTTCTCTCTCATCATTTGCACTTCCAGGATGGATGGAGATTCGCAGACCCAGTGCGCTGCCCGGGGCAAGCTTCACGGGGGTACGAAGAGCAGCTGGCCAGAGACATCAGACTTCAGGGCCCTGTGGAGGGCCTGAAGATTATATTAAAATAGAAGAGACCTTTCTCACACTTAGCTGAGGGGGTGTGTAGCTTCAGGGGGCGACAGGGGCCTGGCTAGACACATTCAGCCTATGGGGGATTTCAAGGGCACAAAGGGTCATGTTTGGGAGAGGGAAGCCCCAGGATCAGTGGGGTAAAATGGGGCCACAGGGCTGGAGACGGGACCTGAGACCAGCGGGATCTCAACCTGCCACCCACCTTCGTTGTGCTGGGCTCGCCGTCTCTCATCGCGGGGTGTCCGCGTCCCATCCATCTTCCTAGGGTGGCATCCAGAGAGAGGAGGGTGTTACAAGAGGGGGCGGAAAAATGACACCAAACCCCCATGCTGAGTTCAGGCCATCCTGAGCTACTGACCTTTCGCTCTCCCTCCTCACACTTAGGGTGTGCAGATCCAGCAGGGGGCAGGATGCATGTGTACACACAGTCCAGTTGCATCCTGCAGGGGGCAGCACGCACGCGTACACACACACAGAGTGCAGTTCCATCCAGCAGGGGGCAGCACACACATACACACAGTCCAGTTCCATCCAGCAGGGCACAGCGCGCGCGCACACACACACACACAGTCCAGTTCCATCCAGCAGGGGGCAGCGCACGAACGCGCGCGCGCACACACACACACACACACACACAGAGTCCAGTTCCATCCAGCAGGGGGCAGCACACACATACACACAGTCCAGTTCCATCCAGCAGGGGGCAGCGGTCTCCCTCTGAGTGTCTACACTCCTTTCCAAGCCCCTCCGATCCTGAGAGCCTGCCCCAAGTCACACACTCAGTCCTGGGACCGAACCCCCTTGGTCCCAGGCTGGCTCCTCTGCAGGATTTTCTAATTCCCTGCGAGGTGGACGCCCCTAGCGGGACGCCAGGCCCAGGCGGGTTTGCCCGTGGCTGGCCGGCTCCTGGCAAGGTGCTGCTCGGGGTAGGTGGCGGAGAGGGGAAGATCTGCTAGGCACACCTAGGCGGCGGGTGCTGGTACCCAGCAAGGAGCCGGGAAACCCCGAAGGCTGGCGGGAGGTGGTCAGAGCAGCAGCTGGGGGAGAGGAAAGCCGGGCAGGATCCCAGGGGCCAAGAGAGGTGGCCAGGACAGGAGGGGGAGCTGGGGACCCTTCCAGTGATCCACTACCCCTCCCCCAGCAACCAAATCCCAGACCCATAGGGGGCCCCTCCCTGCAGCTGAAGCTGGGCAAGTTGCAGGTGGACGGGAGATTTTGGGAGCCACCCCCCCCACCCCAACTTCACTGGCTACGTACGGGGAGTACGGGTGGGTGCGGGGAGCGATGGTGCGTTGCGTCCCTGTCTGCAACACGTCTTGGGGCGTCATCATCACGTAGAACTGGCCTGTTGGGGAGACAGAGGCAGCTGAGAGGCAGACCAAGAACTGGACTCCTGGGAGGCAGGATTCCTGGGTTCTATCCCCAGCTCTGGGAGGGGAGTGGGGTCTGGTGGTTAGAGCAGGGAGGCTGGGAGCCAGGACTCCTGGGTTCTATCTCTGGCACTGGGAGGGGAGTGGGGGTCTAGTGGGTTTGCGGGGGGGGGCAGGGACCTAGGACTCCTGGGTTCTATCCCCAGCGCTGGGAGGGGATTAGGGTCTACTGGTTACAGCAGGGGTGCTGGGAGCCAGGACTCCTGGCTTCTATCCCCAGCGCTGGGAGGGGAGTGGGGTCTAGTGGTTAGAGCAGGGGTGCTGGGAGGCAGGACTCCTGGGTTCCATTCTGAATGACTCCGCCTACGTTCGATCCGAACACACGAACGGCTTGGCCTGAGCTACCCTCTAGGTCATGGAAGGGGAAGGTGGGCTCCGCAGGTGGGTTAGATGCCTTGGGGTCTCATTATCCGACCCTGGAACCGGCCATGATGAGGGATTAACGAGGAGGGAATTAAACAGCCTGATGATGACGCTATTCTGCCGGGATGCTGATAATTTAAACAAGGGGGTGGGGGGGATCAATCAGGAAGAGCCACTGGTGCCCAAATTTCAGTCCTTCACTGCCCCTCTGCCCCGGAGACTCACTAGATCAGGGTCATCCCAACCTTCTCTGTGTCAGGCTGCGGAGGATTTAAAGGGGAAGAGGAAATCGTTGCAGACCTGGGAATACAGCCCGGAAGTGGTTCTGCCCAGTCCCCCACTACAAATACCTGGTGCAATTCTTATGAAGGATGTAGGACGAGACGCTCTAGCCACGTGTTCAGGATTGGGCTCCTGGACTCACATGACTGAGGCAGAATCTCAGTGTTCATGAAAAGGAGTTTCTGATCCTCGGGGTGGGGGGAGCTGAAAAGTGTGAGTGAGGGAAACTGACACCTGTCTGAGTCTGCCGAGAGCCTGAGCCCATCGCTGGGAGAGGGGGGAGCTGCTCTGAGTGTGATCGATGCAGCAATGCTGCCTGAGTCTGCTGAGAGTGGGGGTAGAGGAGCTGCTCCCAGTGTGACAGACACAGTGACGCTGCCTGGGTCTGCCCAGAGCCTGGGCCTGTCACTGGGAGAAGAGGGAGCTGCCGGGTGTGACTGACGCACCGATGCTGCCTGGGTCTCCAGAGAGCCCCACACCCATCCCCCTCCGTCTCCCAAAATGCTTTCCCACTTCTGCTAACCCTTTCTAGACCTTCCCTTTATATAAAGCAGGGCTGAGATTTTCCAGGTCAGCCAAGCCATCTTCCCAGCATGCTCTGCAGATGACGCAGCGCCAGCCCTGAACCAGAGCAGCCAAACCTCCACCAGAAAGGTGTGACTTTACCTCCCCAGAAATAGGAACGATCCAGCCACGCGCCCAGCTGCAGGGTAGAGAAGGCCTGAGTCTTAAGAGCAATCAGACCCAGCCTCCCTTCCCACCCCCCACTCCAGGCTCGCTAGCCCGGGTGAAACCAGGGGCTGGGGGGCCCTCTCACCTCCAGCCTGTGCCAGCGACTGATCTGTGGTCTGAACTGACACGGCCGTGGCATCCCCCACCGTGGAGGCGGGGAAATACGCAAAACGGGCCTCCCCGCTGACTGCGTCTGCGGCCGGGCTTCCGCCATTGCTGAACGGGTTCTGGATCACAGCCTGAGGGAGAGAAGAGCCCAATGGTTAGAGTGGGGGAGGGGAGTGAGTTCGGACTCCTGGGTTCTATCCCCGGCTCTCAGAGGGCAATGGGGCCTAGCCCGATCTCTTTCCTCACCCTCTGAGCAGACCAACAAGCTCATCTAGCCTGGTGTCCTGTCTCCAGCACTGGCCAGAACCAGCTGCTTCGGACAAAGGCACCGCCCCAGCAGGTCAATGATGGAATGACCTGCCCTGGGATAGATTTCCTCCTGACCCCACCACCCGCTGGAGATCACTACCCTGAAGCCCAGACCCTCTTCTGCCCCAGCGTGGTCAATAAGATCCAGCCTGCGAGATGTCGGGAAGCCAGAAGGGGCGCTGTGCTCCAGGGGGTGGGGTGGGGGCTCTCCCCTGGCAGGCAGGGCTGGTGCCGATGCCCCAGGGTGTCACTAGGGGGTGCTGTGCTGTAGGGGGCAGGATGGGGGCTCTCCCCTGGCAGGCAGGGCTGGCCCAGCAGACTGAAGCCGAGGGTCTTTTAGAAAGAGATCTAGATTTCAAGACATCCAGGCGATAAAGATTCCACCAGGTCCCTTGGGACAGTCATGCGAAGGGTTAATTCTTTCCCGGTTAAAAAAAAATCTGCCCCTCATTTCCAGTCTGAATTAATCCGGCTTCACCCACCAGCTCCTGCTCTGCCTGTCCCGGCTGAGCTAACCAGCCCTCTGCTCCCCAAAATCTCCTCCCCAGGGAGACGCTGACCGACCGGGATCAAGTCCCCCCTGAGCCATCTCTGGAGAAACTCCACAGATCGAGCTCCTTCCACAGGTTTTCCAGCCCTCGGATCGTCCCCGTCGCTCTTCTCTGACCCCCTCTGATGTCCTGTTTGACGTGCATCCCCCCAAGAGCTGGGGGCAATCTCCAGGCATGGTGTCCCCCACGCTGTATCCAGAGGGGACCCCACCTCCCGGCTCTCACTTGCTCTTCCCCAGCTTCTCCAGCTGAGGGGCTCGCTCACCCTCTGAACTACACTGTCGCCCGGGGAGCTCATGGGCCATCGAAGGACCCAGGACTCCTGGGTCCTTCCCAGGGCGGCTGCTCTCCAGGGCCCAGCCCCACAACCTGGGGGTGGGACCCACGTTCTTTGTTATGCTCGCTAGAGGGTCACACACGTTGTTGCTTACGTGGTCAAGATCCAACTTTTTAAGGCTTTTCAGAAAAAAAGACGACAAGGGGTCGCTTTACGTTAGACAACGAATAACCATCATCATCGTACCGCCGAGCTCTTCTCTAGCACTCGAGCTCTCTGGGTGGGAATGCTTCCCGCAGACGACCAGCCCCGTTAGCCTCATGTCACAGATGGGGAAACCGAGGCACAGTGCGCCGCCATTTGGCCACCGTTACCCAGCACACCAAGCCGGGAACAATCCAGCGCTCTGTCCAACAGGCCAGACTGCCTTTTACAGGCTTGCGATGGGGGATACCCCCATCCCACTCACGCCGCTTAGGTGCAGCGGCAGAGCCCGGGTGCCCTGGGGAAGGGCAGAGTAAAAAGGAGAAGTTGGCCTAAGAGCCGGGGGGGGGGGGGGGGCATCCAATGTGAAAGGTGCCTACTGGTGGAATCTCTCAGGCAGCAGGGGGGGGGGGGGGGGGGTTGCCCAAGAGGAGGGGCTGCTGGAGATACTACGGAGCGAGGCAGTGACCAGCCCTCCCTTCCCACCCGCAGCAGAGGGGCTCCGGCCGCCTCCGCAGCTGGACCCAAGGAGCAGGCATTAGATGGGAGCGAAGGCCGAGATTATCATGAGCCCCACTGCTGCGCAAGAATCCCTGGTGCCAGGCGCTGTACAAAGAACAGACGGCCCCTGTCCCAAGCAGCTGACAATCCAGACGGCATTAGAAAGGTGCCTTGTTTTGCTGCCCGGCGCAGCCACGGCCACATGAAACAGCCCAGCCCTGACCACATCCGAGCGAGGGCCCGGTCACGGAGAACAAAGACGTCCCCGCAACGTCAGGCTACAAATAAACTCTGTGTGTGTGCGTGTGTGCATGCACTGAACTCCTCACGGTAGGGCCTGTCTCTCGCTCTGTGTCTGGGCAGCGCCCGGCACCCCGATCCCAGCGGGGCCCATGGACGCAACCGTAATACACCGAACACCGTGCACTCTTGCAAGTGTGATTTGTAATTAGCTCCACACGAGCGATCGGAGCCTCCCCAAAAGAGGCAGCGCAGGGGAGGCCACTGGACTGAGTCTCAGGACTCCAGAGCTCCATTTCTGGCCCTGCCACTGGCCTTCTGGGTGACCCCCATGGCAAGTCACCTCACCGATCTGTGCCTCAGTTTCCCCAATCGCTCCACCGGGGCCGGTGATACTGGGTTCCTTTGCAAAGCCCCTGGAGACCTGTGGAGGAAGAACACACTGGAAGGGCCAGCTATTGTTCACTCCCCAGTCCCTGGTTAGAAAGCAGGTGCAGCCCGGCCCCCACCTGAGCGACAGCCTGCTGGCCCCCGGCGAAGGCTGCTGTTGAGACCACGCTGACAGCTCCCGTCGCGTCCGTCTGTCCATCCAGCTGACTGTCTGTCACCTGGACCACTCTGTATGTCACCTGTGAGGAGAGGGAGAGAGGAAAGATCCTTTGGGATAGAGAAATGTGAACAGAACCCACAGAGAGCACAGCGCCTCCTAGAGCCACGCTGGGCATCAGGGCCAGCCCTGACTGCCTGGGGGTGCCCCCCGCCCCGCCCCCTGCAGCACAGCGCCCCCCAGCGCCTCTCACCTGTCCTCCATTGTTCTCTGTGCGGAACTGGTACTGGATATTGTGGTCTGTGAAGGCTGCTTGCTGGACACTAGCAATAGCCACTGCTGTCTGCTCATCCGCGTTCGTGACGTCCCCTGGCAGCCAGGAGAGATCAGTCACTCACTGGATCCCATCGAGGGAGGGGGAGAATACACACCCTGGCTCTGGGGAGGGAGCTTGACCCATGGAGTCAGAGCGGGGCGGGGGAGGCTGGGAGCCAGGACTCCTAGGTTCTACCCCCAGCTCTGGGAGGGGAGCAGGGTCTAGCGGTTAGAGCACGGGGTGCCAGGAGCCAGGACTCCTGGGATCTATCCTCAGCTCTGGTAGGGGAGCGGGGTCTAGTGGTTAGAGCTGGGGAGGATGTCAGGGTTGCACGAGTCCCACCCCGCAGATTTAAACGGACCAAGCAGGAGCTCCAAGCTCCCACCGACGCAGCACCTGGTCGACTACAGGGCTCCCTGCCCCGCCTCACCTTCCTGCAGCTCGACTCCTTCTTCAACTTCTTGTCCTTTCTCGTGGCTGGAAGACAGGAGGAGACAATACCCAGCATGAGCCGCCTCGGCCGGTGCGCTAGTGTCCAGAGCTGGGGATAGAACCCAGGAATCCTGGCTCCCAGCCCGCTCCCCCTGCTCTAACCCACCAGCCCCAACTCCCCTCCCCGAGCCAGGGATAGGACCCAGGAGTCCTGGCTCCCAGCCCCCCTGCTCTAAGCCACCAGACTCCACTTCCCTTTCCCTGCTCTCCAAGCGGACGCCAGATGGACGAGAACCCTCACGTGGCCATTCTTGCCAGAAGAGGCTGTAATTTGCTTTGTGACCGTTTGCCATGCGATGTGGATCTCAGCCCCTCAGCATGTGAAGACCGGGCAGAATTCTGCCAGGGGGGTAACACACACCAGACAACCAATGCCACCAACCTGCCAGGTATCATAAAAACCCAACACTGCCCAGGACCAGCTGACAATGTTTTAGCCTCCTTCCCTGCACCCAGTTCACTGCTGGAGCAGACCCTCACTCTCCAAGGGCACAAGGACAACTGGAAAGAGCTATTAATTCCCCCACATCCTCCTCCTCAAATTTTAATCAGATACAGGATTCCCCTTGTATTCCTGTCCTACACTCTGCAGCGTTGCTATGTGCTGTTGAAGCGCCTCACCCCAGAAGCAGCTGCATTTCTGGCCAGCTCAGTTTTGCCTGATCTCTTTTGCCAGCACTTGCTACCATCTCAAAGGAGGGAGAGAGCAGGAAGATCTGATGTCTGAGGAACTAGAGTGGGAGCTGGGTTTGAATCCTGGCTCTATCAGACTCCCTACCCCAGCTGAGATTGGGGGAGACAGAGGAAGAGGTGAAACAGACCCAGACCTGGACTCCTGGGTTCTGTTCCCAGCCCTGGGAGGGGAATAGGGTCTAGTGGGTTGGGTTGGGTTGGGGCGGGGCCAGGGGAAGAGCTGGGAGCCAGGACATCTGGGTTCTGTCCCTGGCTTTGGGAGGAGAGTGGGGTCTAGTGGTTAGAGCAGGGTGGTTGGGAGCCAGGACTCTTGGGTTCTATCCCCAGCGCTGGGAGGGGAGTGGGGCCTAGTGGTTAGCTGAGGCAGGAATTGTCTCTCCCGATGTGTCTGCGCAGTGACTGACAACAGTCCCTGTCGGTCCTACCATAAACAAAGGGTCCTGAAATTCAACCCAGATATTTCCCAGAAGCGTCTCGCTACAATGCATGCAGCGACTTACTCTCCTCAGCTTTCCTGCAGATGAAGGCTCAGACAGCTGCTTTCCGAAACAGGGTTTCAGGCTGGGAGGTACCAGAACGAGTTGAAATCTAATCTGCCCCGCTGGCAGGGAGAGATAAGGCCCACGCCCGATCTGGATGCCAGCGTGGTATGCAACTGCCCAAAGATGCTCCCGCCTGGATGGGCAGGGCACAGGCTGCAGGGAGACTTACACGGCTGCTCACACCGACGGTCAATTTCCTTTCCACCCCATCAGTTTCTTGTGTGACTCCTAGCCATGAAACACCACCGGACCATCCACCTCCTTTCCAACACAGGGCCACAATAATCAGGTGAAGGTAACGGGCGGGCACGTGGCGACGTGGCTGCCTAATGCTACCATGGGCCCACAATTTGTACACACTGTATTTAAAGCTTTGTTTTTGTAGGGTCTTTCCTGACTTGGCGACGGTGGGGTTCCCGCCACCCCAGTAAGTAACAACCACATTTCTTGCCCTGGTAAGCCTGGCAAATGTATGACTGTCACTCCCTAGTGGCTAGATCAGGCACAGCGGTTTGAGTAAGTGAATTCCTCAGCGCTGCTGGATCTGGTTGTTCCCACTTGGAAGGCACTTACGCTTTCAGATCCCCGGGTTGCATCCCCACAGAGGATCGAAAAGGGGACGGGACGTTACCCACCGATTAACGCCCTTGTGAAATGCATCACGCTCTGAAATGCGCTGCACGCGACAGGTCAGCCTGCAGAAGGGTCCCAGATGAGACACAAGTCTAGGCACCGGCTCTGATCCAGAAATAGGCTGGTGCCTCAGCACCCAGCCTGCCCCAGAGCTGGGAGGCTGGCTGAGTGAGGCAGGGAATTGGCCATGGGCCTTTCCCCTCCAGACAGGACTGACTCCAATCCACTTGCAGCTGGTAAGGACTGGCTACGGGGCGGGGATAGAAACCAGGAAACGAGATACAAACAGAACTTATTGTAAATAATATTAATCATACAAGAGCCAGATTCTGATCTCCTGCACTTCAGGGGGAAGTGGGGTGAATATGAGGGTCAGTGCAGGGGGCCCGGGGCAATATTCCCTGCCCTGGGCTACCCAGGAGCTCAGATCTGATGGTCGAATGGCCCCGCCCAGCATTGAAACTGACGAAAAGCCATGGGGAAATCAGCGGAGTTATTCTGGGATTACGCCTGATGGGAGCTATTTCACAGACACATAGGACATGGGGGCAGTATAAACACCCCTCTAATGCCCTCCCGCCAACAGATCCCTTCCCCGAGGGAATAATGATCCCTCACACAGGCCTCCCTGTGCAACGCAGGAATTGCTAAGAAGAGCAGCTACCGCTGTCCCTGGAGGCTTCCCCCTGAGGACAGTCTCCTGGGCAGACAGGCCTGCTCCTCCAGCCCAGCCGTCCTGGCAGAGCCAGTGAGACACGCCACCTCCCTCATCCACCGGCGACTTAGCGCAGACACCCAGGTGGAACCTTTCAGGGCAGCTTCGGGGCTAAGGTGCTGGGCCAATACCCCGGGCTAAGACCCCATTCCTAGGCCTGCGACATGCTCCCTTAGACCTCCGTGCCTCAGTTTCCCCCCATCGGCAGAATGGGGAACACACCTCCCTGGCTTGGAAGGATAAATTTGAGAGTGGCTCAAATACTAAAGCCTAAAGGAGACTCAAGTCCCAGAAAAGAGGCTGCTCCCCCAAAAGTCAATTTGTTGGTGAATCCTGAAATAGCGTTATTTGAAAATGCAATTGCAGTGCCTCATAGGAGTTGTAGTTCAGGTACCACATTCTCCTGGATAGGCTGGACTACAACTCCCATCACGCACCAGACTTCCCTCCTTAGATTAGAAGCTCTTTGGGCAGCAACTGTCTCTGCCTGCATGTCTAGGCAGCGCCTGGCACAACAGAACCAACCTCAGCTGGGGCAGGGCCTGGCTCTGGCTGTGTCTGGGCAGCGCCTGGCACAACAGGGCCCTGATCCCAGCTGGGGCAGGGCCTGGCTCTGGCTGTGTCTGGGCAGCACCTGGCACAACAGGGCCCTGATCCCAGCTGGGGCAGGGCCTGGCTCTGGCTGTGTCTGGGCAGCGCCTGGCACAACAGAGCCCTGATCCCAGCCGGGGCAGGGCCTGGCTCTGGCTGTGTCTGGGCAGCGCCTGGCACAACGGGGCCCTGATCCCAGCTGGGGCAGGGCCTGGCTCTGGCTGTGTCTGGGCAGCGCCTGGCACAACAGGGCCCTGATCCCAGCCGGGGCAGGGCCTGGCTCTGGCTGTGTCTGGGCAGCGCCTGGCACAACGGGGCCCTGATCCCAGCTGGGGCAGGGCCTGGCTCTGGCTGTGTCTGGGCAGCGCCTGGCACAACAGGGCCCTGATCCCAGCCGGGGCAGGGCCTGGCTCTGGCTGTGTCTGGGCAGCGCCTGGCACAACAGGGCCCTGATCCCAGCCGGGGCAGGGCCTGGCTCTGGCTGTGTCTGGGCAGCGCCTGGCACAACAGGGCCCTGATCCCAGCCGGGGCAGGGCCTGGCTCTGGCTGTGTCTGGGCAGCGCCTGGCACAACAGGGCCCTGATCCCAGCCGGGGCAGGGCCTGGCTCTGGCTGTGTCTGGGCAGCGCCTGGCACAACAGGGCCCTGATCCCAGCCGGGGCAGGGCCTGGCTCTGGCTGTGTCTGGGCAGCGCCTGGCACAACAGGGCCCTGATCCCAGCCGGGGCAGGGCCTGGCTCTGGCTGTGTCTGGGCAGCGCCTGGCACAACAGGGCCCTGATCCCAGCCGGGGCAGGGCCTGGCTCTGGCTGTGTCTGGGCAGCGCCTGGCACAACAGGGCCCTGATCCCAGCCGGGGCAGGGCCTGGCTCTGGCTGTGTCTGGGCAGCGCCTGGCACAACAGGGCCCTGATCCCAGCTGGGGCAGGGCCTGGCTCTGGCTGTGTCTGGGCAGCGCCTGGCACAACGGGGCTCTGATCCCAGCTGGCCCTGTTTGCCAGAGGAGAGAGCCCCCGCCCCACCTCCTGCAGCACAGCGCCCCCTAGTGCCACCCTGGAGCACTGGGGCCAGCCCTGCCTGCCAGGGGAAAGTGCCCCCACCCACTCCCTGCAGCACAGCGCCCCCTAGCACCGCCTTGGGGCGCTGAGGGTCGGCATCATTCAACGCTATGTCATTTCGCCTCCCAATGTGAAATCTTTTCCCCGAGGGTCTCCAAGACGACCAGACTCTGCAGCACCAAAACCTCTGCCAGCCACTCGGGCACAGCAGGTGCCACTCAACGGCTTTAACAGCGCCCAGGCCCTCGCCCCAAGTTCTCGCCTTGCCAGCGATCACGAGAGCAGAGTTGCCCGCCGCAGCCTCGCCTCATTACCACCAAAGACGGGTCCAGCCCCAGGGAGTCTCCGTTCATCTCCCTGGGCCTTCATCCTGCCATCTGTGAAACGGGGAGGACACTGACATCCTGTGCAAAGTGCTTTGAGATCACGGATGGGAAGTGCCAGGCAAGAGCTAGGGATTATCCCCAGGGCTAAAGCCCAGCTCCCGCCACAGGCGCTGACTCCGTCAGTGCTCAGGGGCTCAAGCAGCCTCGGAGAAAAAACAGGGGGTCTCAGCACCCACAGGGCTGCTGCTCTGCTGGCCCTGGGGCCGGCTGCCAATCAGCTGTTCAGATGCTGGTCCTCCCCCCCCCCTCTCCCCCAGCTGTTGAGCAGAGCTGCCCTGCCACTGGCTCCTCTCTGCCCCCTAAGGCAGGAGGGGGCAGAAAAGAGTGAGCATGGGAGGCTCTCAGGGGAGCAGCAGGGGGAGGGGGGCTCAGGAGAGGGAGCAGAGCCAGTGTGGGGCTCCCACTCCCACAGAGCCAGTAATGTCCCTGGAGCATATTAACTCAAGCTTGTCCTCCCAGCTACCGACACCCTCCTCCTCCTCCTGGAGAACTGTATCAGCTACCGTACACAGCCAGGAAGGAGGGGGAGTGGCTGGGGGGGGGGGGTTCATTTAGTTTACTCCTAGAGGGTCCAACACACGTTGCTACTGGTGATCACTTTTAACTCCAGAAAAAGACGAACAATTAACGAACCTGAATAACCACCGCCCGGCGGCTCTTTCTCTGCACTTTCACACTCCTTGGGGGCTTCCCGCGAGACGACCACGTTACCCAGCACGGGGCGAGGCACTCAGCCGCCTTTTTGGCCCTAACCACCTACCCGATCACCAGCACACACCGGGCCACGCTCTATCCCGGCCAGACTGCTGGCTGCGGGGCACCAGCTCACAATGGCTACCATGCCGCTAGGTGGGCAGCGCAAGGAGCCGGGTGCCCTGGGGAAGGGGCACGAGTAAAAAGAGAGTTGCCTAAGAAGCGGGGGGGGGGGGGGTTGTTGCTGCAAAGGAGGGGCGGCTGGAGATACACGGAGCTGAGGCAGTGACCAGCCCTCCCTTGCCCACCGCGCAGCAGAGGGCTCTGCCGGCCGCTCCGCAGCTGGACGCCAAGGAGTGCAGCATTAGATGGGAGGCGAAGGCGAATATCATGAGCTCGCCACTGCGCGAAGAATCCCTGTGCAGGCGCTCGTACAAAGAACAGACGGGGCCCCTGGTCCCAAGCAGCTGACAATCCAGACGGCATTAGAAAGGTGCCTTGTTGCTGCCCGGCGCAGCCGACGGCTGCACAATGAAACAGGCCCAGCCCTGACTCACATACTCGATGCAGAGGGACTCGGTCAGGAGAACAAAGACGGGTCCTGCACGTCAGCGCTAACAAATAAATCTCTGTGTGTGGTGCGTGTGTGCAGGCACTGAACTCTCCTCACCATGGAGGGCCTGTCTCTCGCTGCTGTGTCAGGGCAGCGCGGTACACCATTGCTACCCGCTCGCACCCCATCGCCAGCGGGGCCCATGGAGCAACGAATACACGGCGAACAACCACGTGCACTCTTGGCAAGGTGATTGTAATTAGCTCCACACGAGCGATCGGAGCTCCGAAAAAGGCAGCGCAGGGGAAGGCCACTGGACTGAGTCAGGACATAATCCAGACTCTTCTCATTTCTGGCCCGCACTGCCTTCGTGACCCCATAGGCAAGTCACCTCACCGCGATCTGTGCCTTCAGTTCCCAATGCTCCACGGGGCCGGGATACTGGTTCCTTTGCAAAAGCCCCTGGAGACTGTGGAGGAAGACACACTGGAAGGGCCAGCTATTGTTACAGTCCCCTCAGTCGCCTGTTAGAAAGACAGTGCAGCCCGGCCCCCATACCGAGCGAGCAGCCGCTGGCCCTCGCTGAAGGCTTCTGTTGAGACCACGGCTGTGACAGCTCCAGTCAGCGTCCGTTACTGTCCATCCAGGCTGACTGTCTGTCACCTGGACGCACTGCTGTATGTCACCTGTGAGGAGAGGGAGAGAGGAAAGATCCTTGGGATAGAGAAAGTGAAAACAGAACCCACAGAGAGGGCGACAGCGCCGTCCTAGGAGCCAAACACGCTGCATCAGGGCCAGCACGGACTGCGTCTGGGTGCCCCTCCCCCGCCCCCTATGCAGCAAGCACAGGCGCCCCCCAGCGCCTTCTCACCCCTGTACCCGCAGTGTTTCTCTGTGCGGAACTGGTAACTGGGATATTGTGGTCTGTGAAGGCTGAATTGCCTGGACACTAAGCAATAAGCCACTGTGTCTGCTCCCGGGGCCGCGTCTGAGACGTCCCCTGGCAGCCAAGGAAGAGATCAGTCACTCACTGGATCCCATCGAGCGAGGGGAGAATACACACCCTGGTCTTGTGGAGGGAGCTTTGACGCCATGGCAGACAGAGCGGGGCGGGGGAGGCTGGGAGTCCCAAGGACTCCTAGGCTACTAATCCCCAGCTCTGGGAGGAGCAGGGCCTAGCGTTAGAGCATACGGGGTGCAGGAGCCAGGACTCGGGATCTATCATCAGCTCTGGTAGGCGGAGCGGGGTCGAGTGGTTAGAGGCTGGGAGATGGTCAGGGTTGCACGAGTCCCACCCCGCAGAGTTAAACGGACCACAGCAGGAGCTCAAGCCCCACCGGACGCAGGCACTGGTCGAGCTACAGGGCCCCTGCGCCAGCCTCACCTTCTGGCAGCTCGACCCTCTTCATAACTCTGTCCTTTCTCGTGGCTGGAAGACAGGAGGAGAACAATACCCAGCATGAAGCCGCCATCGGCCGGTGCGCTAGTGTCCGAGAGCGGGGATAGAAACGCCAGAATCGCTTGGCTCCAGCCCGCTCACCCCTGCTCTAACCGCACCAGCCCCACGACTGCCCTCCCCGAGCCAGGGATAGGACCGCCAGGAATCTGCTCCCAAGCCCGCACTGCTCAACACCAGACTCCACTTCCCTTTCCTGCTCCCAAGGCGGACGCAGATGGACGAGAACGCTCACGTGGCCATTCTGCGCAGAAGAGGCTGTAATTTGCTTTGTGACCGATTTGCCATGCCGATGTGGATCTCAGCGCCACTCAAGCATGTGAAGACCGGGCCAGAAAGCGGCTCAGGGGGGTATCACACACCAGACAACCAATGCCACCAACCCTGCCAGGTATCAAAACCCACGACTGCCCAGGCCAGGCTGACAAGTTTGCCTACTTCCTGCAAGCCCAGTTCACTGCTGGAGAGACCCTCTCTCAAGGGACAAGGACAAAACTGGAAAGAGCTATTGAATTCCCCACATCCTCCTCCTCAAATTTAATCGATACAGGATCCCCTTGGATTCCATGTCCTAAGCACTCTTCAGCAGCGTTGCTATGTGCTGTGAAAGCGCCTCAGCCCAAAGCAGTCTGCATTTCTGGGCCAAGCCTCAGTTTTGGCCATTAGACCTCTTTTTGCCAGCAGACTTGCTACCATCTCAAGGAGGGAGAGAGCATGAAGATCTGATGTCGAGGAACTAGAGTGGGAGCTGGGTTTGATCCTGCTTCGATCAGATCCCCACCCCAGCTGAATTGGGGGAGACAGAGAAAGTGAAACAGACCCAGACCTGGACGCCATGGGTTCTGTTCCCACCTGGAAGGGGAATAGGGTCTAGTGGTTGGGTGGTTGGGGCGGGGCACAGGGGAAGAGCTGGAGCAGGACATCTGTTCTGTCCCTGGCTTTGGAGGAGAGTGGGGTCGAAGTGGTTAGAGCAGGTGGTTGGGAGCCAGGACTCATGCTGTTCTAATCTGCCCAAGCGCTGGAGGGGAGTGGGCCTAGTGGTTTAGTGAGGCAGGAATGTCTCTCCCGATGTGTTCGGCGCAGTACATGACAAACAAGTCCCTGTCGGTTCCTACGCATAAACAAAGGTCCTGAAATTCACCCAGATGATTTCCCAGAAGCGTCCGCTAACAATGCAAGGCAGCGAACTTACTCCCTCAGCTTTCCTGGCAGATGAAGGCTCAGACAGCTGCTTCGAAAACAGGGTGGCAGGCGGGAGTCATCCAGAACGAGTTTGAAATCTAATCTCCCGCGCTGGCAGGGAGAGATAAAGGCCCACGCCCGACTGGAGCCAGCGGGTATGCAACTGCCAAGACCCCAGCTGATGGGCAGGGCACAGGCTGCAGGGAGACTTACAACGGCTGCTCACTAAAGCATGCACCGACGTCAATGTCCTTTCCACCCATCAGTTTCTTGTGTGACCCTAGCCATGGAAACACCAACCAGGACCATCTCACCTCCTTCCAACACAGGGCCCACAATAATCAGAGTGAAGGTAAACGGGCGGCAAGTGGCGACGTGCTGCCTAATGCTACATGGCCCACATTTGTAGCATCACTGTCATTGAAGCTTTGTTTTGTAGGGCCTTCTAACTTGGCGACGGTGGGCCGCCAACGCTACCAGTAAGTAACAACCACATTTCTGCCTGGTAACCTGGCAATGTGTGACGGCAACTCCTAGTGGGCTAGATCAGCACAGCGTTTGAGTAGTGAATTCCTCAGCGCTGCTGATCTGGTTGTTCCACTTGGAAGGCGCTTACGCTTTCAGTCCCTCAGGGTTGCATCCCAGAGAGGAGCGAAAAGGGGAGGAATGACCACCGATAACCCTTGTGAAATGATCACGCCTGAAATGCGGCTGTCATACGTCGCCGACAGGTCAGCCTGCAGAAGTCGCAGATGAGACACAAGTCTAGGCAACCGGCTTCTGATCCAGAAATAGGGGTGCCTAGCACCCATGCCTGCCCAGAGCTGGAGGGCTGGCTGAGTGAGGGCAGGGAATTGGCGCATGGCCTTTCCCCTACAGCAGGACGACCCAAGCCACTTTGCAAGCTGGTAAGAGACTGGCTACGGGGCGGGATTAGAAACCAGAGAACGAGATACGAAACAGAACTTATTGTAAATAATATAATGCAATACAAGAAGCCAGATTCTGATCTCCTGCACTTCAGGGGGAGGGGGTGAATATGAGGGTCTAGTGCAGGGGGCCCGGGGCATATCTGCCCTGGGCTATCGCCAGGAGCTCAGATCTGAATGTCGAATGGCCCCGCCCAGCATTGAATAGCTGACAGAAAAGCCCATGGGAATCAGCGATTATTCTGGAATTACGCGCTGATGGGAGCTGATTCACATGACACATAGAGGGACGATGGGGGCAGTAAGAAAACCCTCTAAATGCCTCTACCGCCACAGATCCCTCCCCAGAGGGTTTTAATAATGAATCCCTCAACATAATAGACAGGCCTCCCTGTGCAACGCAGGAATGGCTTAAGAGAGCAGCTACCGCTGTCCCTGAGCTTCCCCCTGAGGACAGTCTCCGGGCAGACACAGGCCTCTCCTCTCAGCCCAGCCGTCCTGTGCAGAGCCAGTGAGACAACGCGCCACCATGTGTCCCATACCACCGGCGACTTCGCGCAGACACACCCAGGTGGAACCTTTCAGGGCAAGCTTGGAGGGAAGGCGGGCGCAATACCCCCCCGGGCTAAGACCCCCATTCCTAGGCCCTGCGACATGCTTCCCTTAGACCCTCCGTGCCTCTAGTTCCCCCGCCAGCGCAGAATGGGGATCAACCACCTCCCTGCTTGGAAGGATAAATTTGAGAGTGGCTCAAATACAAAGCCTAAAGGAGACTCAAGTCCCAGAAAAGAGCTGCTCCCCCAAAAGTCAATGTTGTTGGAATCCTTGAAATAGCGTTAAGTTGAAAATGCAAGTTGCAGTGCCTCATTAATGGGGTTGTATTAGGTTACCAGCATTCTCTACTGGATAGGCGGACGACAACTCCCATACACGGACAGTGAGCACTGACAGACTTCCTCCTTGATTAGAAGCTCTTGGGCAGACAACGTCTCTGCCTGCATGTCGGCAGCGCGGCCAACAGAACCAACCAGCAGGCTGGGGAGGCACTGCCGGATGTGTCGGCAGCGCCACTGCACAACAGGGCCTGATCCCAGCTGGGGCAGGGCTGCTCTGGATGTGTCGGGCAGCACCTGGCACAACAGGCCCTGATCCACTGGGCAGGCCTGGCTCTGCTGTGTGCTCTGGGGCAGCGCCTGCACAGACAACGGGCCCTATGCCCAGCTGGGGCAGGGCCTGGCTCTGGCTGCTGGCTACGCCGGCACAACAGACCAAGCCTCAGCTGGGCAGGGCTGGCTCTGGCTGTGTGTCCTGGGCGGCGCCTGACACGATGAGGCCCTGATCTCAGCTGGGAAGGGCCGACTGCTGCTGGTCTGGGCAGCGCCAAGGAAAAGGGCTGACACGACGGGGCCCCTGATCCAGCGGGGGCAGTGGCGGGCTCATGGGCTGGTATGGGCCGGCACTGGCACAAACAGGGCCCTGATCCAGCCGGTGCAGGGCCTGGCTCTGGCTGGTCTGGCAGCGCCTGGCACAGACGGGGCCCTGATGCCCAGCTGGGGCAGGCCTGGCTCGGGCTGTGTCTGGGGCAGTCGCCCCCCGGCACAACAGAACCAACCTCAAGCTGGGGCAGGGCCTGGCTCTGGCTGTGTGTCTGGGCAGGCGCAATGACAACGATGAGGGCCTGATCTCAGCTGGGAAGCCTGACTCGTGCTGTGTTCTGAGACAGCGCCTGACACGAACAGGGGCCCTGAGCCGGAGCTGGGCAAGGCTGGCTCTGGCTGTGCTGGGCAGCGCTGGCACAACAGGGCCTGATCCCAGCCGGGGCAGGGGGCCTGGCTCTGGCTGTGGTCTGGGCAGAACGCCTGGCACAGACAGGGCCGCTGATCCCAGCCGGGCAGGGCCTGGCTCTGGCGTGTCGGGCAGCCGCCGTGCACAGACGGGGCCGCCTGATTCCACTGGGCAGCCATGGCTCTGCAGGGCTAGGGCAGCGCCCGGCACACAACAGAACCAACCTCAGCTGGGTCAGGGCGCGGCGCTGCGTGGTCTGGGCCAGCGCTTACACGATGAGGCCTGATCTCATGCGGGGAAGGGCCTGACTCTGGCTGTCGGGCAGCGCCTGACACGACGGGGCCTGATCGCCAGCTGGGGCAGGGCCTGGGCGCTGGACATGGTGGGTCTCGGGTCAGGCGCCCTGGCACAACAGGGCCCAGGACCTGATCCCAGCCGGGGCCAAGGGCCTGGCTCTGGCTTGTGTCTGGGCAGCGGCCTGGCACAACAAGGCCCGACCATCCGGGGGCAAGGGCCTGGCCTGGCTGTGTGTCTTGGGCAGTCGCCTGACACACGGGCCCTGATCCACTGGGGCAGGGCCCTGGCTCTGCTGTGTCGGGAGCAGCAGGCCTGGCACAACAGGGCCCTGATCCCAGCCGGGGCAGGGCCTGGCTCTGGCGTGTCGGGCAGCGCCTGGCACAACGGGGGCCCTGATCCAGCTGGGGCAGGGCCTGGCTCGGGCTGTGCTGGGCAGACGCGCCGGCATCAACAAACCACCTCAGCTGGGGCAAGGGCCTGGCTCTGGGCTGTGTGTCTGGGGCAGCGCCTGACACGATGAGCCAGCTGATCTCAGCTGGGAAGGGCCTGATTCTCTTCTGGCCTGTGCTGGGCAGCGCTGACACGGACGGGGCGGATCCCAGCTGGGGGCAAGGGCTGGCATCTGGCTGGTTCTGGGCAGCGCCTGGCCAGACAGGGCGCCGTCCAGGCCGAGCAGGGCCTGGCTCTGGCTGTGTCCTGGGCAGCGGCCTGGCACAACAACAGGGCGCCTATCCGCAGCCGGGCAGGGCTGGCCTGGCTGTGTCGGGGCAGCAGCCTCACAACGGGCCCTGACCGCAGCTGGGGCAGGGCCTCTGCTCTGGCTGTTCTGGGCACGCCCGGCAGATACAAACCACCTCACTGGGGCAGGCCTGCTCTGGCCTGTGTGTCTGGGCAGCGCCTGATTCACTATGAGCCTGATTCAAGCTGGGGAAGGGCCTGACTCTGGCTGTGTCTGGGCAGCGCCTGACACGACGGGGCCCTGATTCCCAGCTGGGGCAGGGCCTGGCTCTGGCTGTGTCTGGGGCAGCAGCCTGGCACACAGGGCCCTGATACAGGCCAGGGGGCAGGGCCTGGCTCGGCTGTGTGTCTGGGCACGCCTGACGACGACGGGGCTCTGATCCAGCTGGCACCAAGGGCATGGCGGTGGCTGTGTCTGGCACGCCTGGCACAACAGGGCCCTGATCCCAGCTGGGGCAGGCCTGGCTCTGGCTGTGTCTGGCAGCGCCGGCAACAACGGCTCTGACCCTAGCTGGCCCTGGTTTGCCAAGGAGAGAGCCCCCGCTCCCACCTCCTGGCAGCACACTGCGCCCCTAGTGCACCCTGGAGCACGGGGCCAGCCCTGCTGCCAGGGGAAAGTGCCCCAACCAGCACTCCCTGCAAGCACAGGCGCCCCCTAGCAAACGCCGTTGGGCGCGAGTCGCATCATCAACCGCTATGTCCATTTCGGCCTCCAATTGAAATCTTTTCCCCGAGGGTCTCCAAGACGAAAGACTGCAGAGGCTAATCAAACCATCTGCTCAGCGCACTACGGCGCCAGCAGGTGCCACTCAAGCGGTTTAAACAGCGCCCAGGCCCTCGCACCAAGTTCCACGCCTTATGTTTTGCAGTCGATGCACCTGAGAGCAGTGAGTTCCCGCCGCATGCCATCGCCTCATTAACACCAAAGACGGGTACAGCCCCAGGGAGTCGCCGTTCATCTCCTGGGCCTTCAAACCTGACCATCGAGTAAACCAGGGGGGGAGGACACTGGACATCGCGTGCAAAGTGCTTGAGATCACGGATGGAAGTGCCAGGCAAGAGCTAGGGTTAGCCCCAGGGCATAAGCCGCAGTCTCCGCGCCAAGCGCTGACAGTCCGTCAGTGCTAGGGCTCAAGGCAGCCCGGAGAAAAAACAGGGGGCTTCAGGCACCGCACAGGGCTGCGCGCTGCTGCCCTGGGCCGCTGCCATCAGCTTTCAGAGCTGGTCCTCCCGACCCCCCTCACTCCCAGCTGTTGAGGTCAGAGCTGCCTGCCACGGCGCCTCTCTGCCCCCAAAGGCAGGAGGGGGCAGAAAAGAGGAGCATGGGAGTCTCTCAGGGGGCAGCAGGGGAGGGGGGCTCAGAGAGGAGCAGATGCCAGTGTGGGCTCCACTCCCACAGGAGCCAAAGTCCCTGGAGCAATGAACTAGCTGTTCCTCCCAGCTAAAACCGACACGCCACTCCTGCCTCCCTCCTGGAGACTGTACACTCCGTACACAGGCCAGGAAGAGGGGGAGTGGCTGGGGGGGGGGCCAGGGGTCAGATAAGGGTTAAAAACCGGAGAAGTGGCGACCCTGGAGCTCTGAGCACCCAGGAGGGCCCCATGTTCGCTGGCCGCTCTGCCCCTCGTCCCGCGGAGGGGGGGGGCGGGGGCAGGTCAGAACATGGACACAGAATCACAGGCAACATCCACGCAGACCGCTTCAAAGGTGTGAATGAACCCTTTCACAGTCTGGCGCAGATTACAGGAGCAGACCCCCATACCTGGTCAGCCCACAGCCCCCGGAGTCACTGGGGCCAGACCCCAGCTGGGGTCAATGGGCCCCAGCCCCCCCCCGGAGTCACTGGGGTCAATGGGCCCCAGCCACCCCCAGAGTCACTGGGGCCAGGCCCCAGCTGGGGTCAATGGGCCGCAGCCCCCACCCCCCGGAGTCACTGGGGCCAGACCCCAGCTGGGGTCAATGGGCCGTCACTCCATTGGAGTCCATTGAGCTGGCCCAGAGTGTACCCGCCACCCGTCACTGCCCCCCGCACACACCCTCCCGTCCCTGGTCTGCCCTCAACTGCAGGACACGGATACGTAGCTTGAGCCTCCCAACTCCCTCCCCTCCATGAGGGCCCTGGTCTGCCCCCCCACCTCCTATATCCCCCAACTCAGGTGGATCCTAGAATCCTTCCTACCCCACCCCCCTCAGCTCACCCCCTTCTCCTCCCCTCCTTTTTTTAAGCTCTGCTCCTCCCTCTCCTAATGCCTCCAACCCCACTCCCCTTGGCACAGAGGATCACCAGAAGATGCCCCCTAACCACACCCTCTCCCACTTTCAGCACATCAGCCTCCTCCCCGATCACCTGTCTCCCCTGCAGGCACCCCACTTCTTCCTCCTGGGCACCAAGTACCCCTGAGCTTCTGCAGTCTCTTTCGGCCACTGCACCATCTAGGGCCCCACCTCACCTACATCTGCACCCCACTCCCCGCCACAGTGCTGCCCCCCCCCAAGTCATCTAGCACCCGGGGTGGGGAATCCTGGGAGCTAATTACTGGGTGGGGTGACCTCCCCCTGCTCAGCTCCCCTGCAATCCCACCCCCACCGCACTTCTACCCCCCAGCGCTAGCAAGAGCCCTCTCCCTCCCTGACCCACTTCCCCAGTCATCCCCTCTGCCCCCTCCCACCCCCCATGACACCAATCGCTTAGCTCACAGACCCCTTGAGCTCCCTCCTCCCCCACCAGCTCTCTCAGACCCCTGTGCTCCCCTCTTCTTGTCTCACCCCCGAACCCACCCATCCCCCTCCTGACACCAGCTCGCTCTGACCCCCTTTGTCTGTCTCCCCCACACCCCAACTCTAGGCACAAGCCCCATAGGTCGCAGGACCCCTTCCCCGCCTTTCCCCCCATCACACACTCCCTGCCCCCTCACCTTTCCAAACACGACCTGCCCTCCAGACCACAGGACCCCCAACTCCATGCCCCCTCTTCCCCTCCCCCAGGTGACAGCCCCCTCCAACTCTGCCCCCTATCCCTCCCCACCAGCCACTCAAGGCCCCTCCTCCTTTCCTTCTCTCCCCCTCCCCCGACTCCAGCCTCTTGGGCTCCCAGCCCCCCGCCTTCTGCCCCCGACCCCCTTTTCCCCTCCTTCTCTCTCTGCCTCGTCCTCCATTTTGTGCTCCCCCTCTCCGCGCCGCGGCTGCTGCAGGAGGATCATGGCTGGCTCCCTCCCCTCCCCCACCCTGCCCCTCCGCAGGCCCAGCGGGGGGGTGGGAAGGAACCAGGCCCCCCAGGAAAGGGGTGGGGAATTCCCTCTCGTCTTCCCCTTACCTGGGAGCAGCGGAGGCGGTGGCTGTGTCCAGGCCGGGATCCAGCATGTCCATGGGGGGAGAGGGGGGAGGGGGAGGGAAGGGGGAAGGAGAGGGTGGGGAGGCCCCTCAGCCACCAGGCCGGGCGGGGGGGAGGGAAGGAGAAGAGGGAGAGGAGGGGGGCGGGTGAGTTTAAATCTCACGCCGGATGGAGGCAGAGGGACGCGGAGGAGACACGGGAGCGAGGCCTGATCACGGGGACAAACACTCGGGTCATGCTGAGGAGGAGAGCGAGAGCGATCCTCTCCCCCCTCCCCTTCCCCTCTCCCCTCCCTTCTTCCCACGCTGGGAGCCCGGGACACGTGAGGGGGGAGCCGGCGGAGCGCGAGCGAGCGCGGCTGGACCCCGGGGAAGCGTCGCGGGCGGCGGCGGCAGCAGCGGATGGAACGTTGCAACAATCCGGGGAGGAGGGTGGGAGGGGATAGAACGTTGCGAACGATCGGGGGGAGGGGAGGAGAGTGAGGGGGGGAGGGTTGGAACGTTGCGAGCGGATGGAACCGTGGGAGCCCCCGGGCCGAACGTGCGAGCGGCCGGCAGGAGGGGGCGGAAGGGAGGTTGGGGGCCCTCCTCCTCTCCCACCAGATGGAACGTTGCAACTATCTCGAGGGAGGGGACAGACGTTGCGACTGTCGAGCTGAACGTGGCCAGCGCCGCTCGAGATCGGGAGCGGATGGAACGCTGCTGGGGAGCCCCGATCGAACGTTGCCGCGGCCGGGTGGATGGGGCGGGGGCGGTGGATGAAAGGTTGGGAGCCCCGATGGAACGTGGCGACGGGTGAACGCGGTGGGGGAGGGGGAACAGAACGTTGGCCGAGGGGCGGGAGGGAGGCTGGGACATTGGGAACCCGCCGGAGCTGGGGTGGGGGGGATGGAACGTGGGGATCCTGCTGGAACGTTGAGACAATCTGGGGGGGGGGGCGGGAATAGAACGTTGCGACGATCGGGGTGGGGGTGGAGGCGGAAGGAACGTTGGGGGTGGAACGTTCCCTCGATCGAACGTTACAGCAGGGGCGGAAGGAGGAGACAGAAGGTTGCGACGATCCGTGGCAGACGGGGGGTGGGGGGGGCGTGGAAGGTTGGGAGCCCCCAGTGGAACCCTGCGACAGTCTAGTGGTGTCGGGAGGGCGGGAATGGAACCTTGCAACAGGGGGCGGCGGGAGAGACCCACGCGAGATCAAGGGCTCACAACCTGCTGCCCCGGCACTTGCGCAATCACTCAAGCGGGCTGGCGGCTGCTGCTGGAAGCGTGACCCGCCCCCCAACAGGAGGGGGAAGGAGTCAGTGCGTGTTTCGCCGGGCTTTGCCCCCACCCGGGCATGCAGCACCCGGGCCCTGGGCCTGTCCCCTGGTGGGCAGGTTTGACCCCAATGCCCTCGTGCGGTGCTGGGGGGGGCTTTCCCTTGTCAATCAGGGCTGGCCCCAATGTCCCAGCGGTCCTGGGGGGTGCTGTGCTGCAGGGGCCGGGGTGGGGCTCTCCCAGGACAGTCAGTGCTGGCCCCAATGCCTCAGTGCTAGGGGGCGCTATGCTACTGCGAGTGGGGTGAGAGCTCTCCCTGGGCAGTCAGGGCTGGCCTCAATGTCCCAGTGGCACTGGGGCGCTGTGCTGCAAGGGGCGGGGTGGGGGCTCTCCCCTGGCAGTCAGGGCTGGCCCCAATGTCCCAGCGGTACTGGAGGGTGCTGTGCTGCAGGGGCCCGGGTGGGGCTCTCCCAGGACAGTCAGGGCTGGCCCTAATGCTTCAGTGCTAGGGGGCGCTGTACTACTGTGAGTGGGGTGGGGGTCTCCCCTGGCAGTCAGGGCTGGCTCCAGCATGGCACTGGTGGGGAGCTGTGCTGCAGGGGGTGGGCGCTATCCCTGGGCAGTCTGGGCTGGGCCCGATGCCGTGGAAGTGTTGTGGAGCCACACTTTGGGATACCTTTTTTTCTCTTCGCTCTACCTCTCCAGCTAAACTTCAGCATGAATTACTTCATCCTACTTCTCCAAAGCTTCTTGGATAAAGCTGTCTTCACTTCCTGTCCTAAATGGCTGTGTCTCTTTCACTTTGCTGTGTTAACATCTGTACAAGGTCCCTGTTACAGATTTAACCACCAGAGCTCCCAGCCCTCGCTACCTATCCAAGCAAACCACCCAGCTCAAATGGTTTGATTCTTCCAGGACATATTTGCAAACCAGCTCGCAACAGATTCTTGTTCCCATCCTGCTTTTCAGATCCCTTTGGAAACAAAGAAGATGATCTAATAACTTAGGTGGCTGCAAACCCCCAGCATAACAAGAACCAGTGGCTGGACGTTAAAAGCCAGACAAATTCCAGCTGGAAATAAGGCACCGATTTTTCTCTGTGAGGGTGATTAACCATTGAGACAAACTGCCGGAGGAAGTGCTGGTAACTCCTCTCCTTGGCTTCCAATCAAGCCTGGATGCCTTGCGAGATGTTATTGGACTCAGTGCAGGGCTACCTCACTGGTCTGGGTTACAAGGAGGTCAGACTAAATGATGGAATGGTCCCTTCTGCAGTTGGACTGGCTGAAGCTGAATTTTGAACATGCAGGTGATTTACAATTTTTGTGGCTGCATCATCAAAACATTTACTGAATTTATCCTGCCTCCTGTGAGGTGGGGAAATACTAGCCCACTTTTATAGGTGGGGAAACTGAGGCAAAAAGAGATGCTGTGTTTTGCCAGGCTCACACAGGGAGTTGTAGAGCCAGGAATTGATCCCCACTTCTGCCACTAGGCCAGCTTTCCCCAGTGACCCCTTGTGGTTGCTCTCAGCTGAGAGGCCAATGACTGAAGAGGTTGAGACTGATGGTCTGTCTCATCCCAGGTCAGGCAGGCAATTACAAGGAAAGATTGCCTTGTGGCTGAGACTTAGGTGTTCTGGGTTTGAGTCCCAGCTCTGCTAGAAGCGTTGGCAAGTCACCTCATTTGTGCCTTAGTTTCCCCCTCTCTAAAATGAGAATAATTTTGCCTTTGTCTAGACAGATTGTAGGCTCTTTGGAGAGAGTCTCTCACTGTGTGTCTGGGCAGCGCCTGGCACAACAGGGCCCTGATCTCAGCCAGGGCAGGGCCTGTCTCGCTGTGACTGGGCAGCGTCTGGCACAAGAGGGCCCTGACTTCAGCTGGGGTTTCCAGCAATATATAAACAGTAACAGTTTTGCCCTATGCTGGCCCCGTGTTAAAGATTCTGTCCTGGGCTCTTAAGCCCAGTACTTCTGATCAACTAGTATGTTTCCCTGTTTGCAATAGGCGATATTAATACTTTCCAACAGCCACTACGTTTGCTCATTTAAAAGAAAACAGAAGAAATCAAATATCTCTGTGGAGCAATTGTTTCCTGTTCGCCCAGGGTGATAAAAATGGTTATTTATACATGACAAGCTGCAGGTCAGTGATCACTGTGCTAAATGTGCTTTTCAACAACTCTGCCTGGTCTGGGGCAGGCGGTTAAGGCGCTGGAGATCTGGGCCTCAGCCCTTCAGGTCAAAGTATCACGGCCCTTTGAACTGAGGGATCGGTGGCACAGCTCCCCCTGCAGAGGGCGCTCTGGGGGGTCAGGGTGTCTCCCCATCCGCCTACCCAGGAGTTAATGGCAGAAGAGTGGGCCATGCATCAGCCCAGAGCCATGGGCCCATCTGCCCTGGTATCCTCCCTGCCAGCCCGAATCGAGCCAACAGCTCAGCTTATGCACCATGCTCCTGTACTTGGGAGGCCACTTTTAAGGGGAGCACTAGGGGCACCCACCGACTCAAAAAGCCCAAACTGCCACTCCGTCCCAGCCTTGCCATTGTAACCACTAGAGCTCCCTCTGCTGCCGAACAGAACTCAGGCGTCCTGATTCCCAGCCCGCAAGGTTGTCCACTAGATACTAGCCTCATGTGGGGCTAGAACCCAGGAATCCTGACTCCAAGGCCCCCCGCTGCTCAAACCACTAGGCCCTCCTACTCACACAGTCCTTGCCCTCAAAAGCTTCCAGTCCAGGACCACCGCTGGGTACGGGTGGGAGAAATGGGCGTGGTGAGCAGGGTCTCAGCTGCCCATGCATTGGCAAGGCTTTTGAAGGCATCGTGGCAAAGGACAGTTGTTTGATGGTGGGGTGGAGCCTCCCCTCCTGGTGGAGCTGTCAAGCCATCTGCTCTCCTCCAGCCTCAGCAGTAGAGGTTGTTCGTTAATCTGTCTAAATCCCTCTATTATTTGCTGGTTTGTGCTGGCTGCTGGGTTTGTGGCATTAGCGAGGGGTGGAATTGCCTCCTGCCTGGGCTTGTCTGACTGGCCCCTGAGCATCAGCCTTGGAGGGAAAGCGGAAGCCAAAGTACGTGCCAAGGCACCGAATACCCAGGAATCTTGGTGCGCTAACCCCCTAGACTCTGCTCCCCTCCCACAGCTGGGAAGAGGACCCAGGAGCCCTGACTCCCAACCCTCAGCCACTGGATCCTACTCCCCTCCTACAGCTAGGAAGAGAACCCAGGCATCTTAACCCCCAACCTTCAGCCACTGGATCCTACTCCTCTCCTACAGCTGGGAAGAGAACCCAGGCGTCCTAACTCCCAACCTTCAGCCACTGGATCCTACTCCTCTCCTACCGCTGGGAAGAGAACCCAGGCGTCCTGACTCCCAGCCTTCAGCCACTGGATCCTACTCCCCTCCCACAGTGAGAAGAGAACCCAGATGTCCTAACTCCCAACCTTCAGCCACTGGATCCTACTCCCCTCCCCTCCCACAGCTGGGAAGAGAACCCAGGCGTCCTGACTCCCAGCACTCAGCCACAGGATCCTACTCCCCTCCCACAGCTGGGAAGAGAACCCAGGCGTCCTGACCTGCAGCCTCCCGTGCTCTAACCCTTGGTCCCCAGTCGCCTCCCATAGTGGGGCCTGGCTTCCAAGCCTCATCTTCCTATTGCCGTTGAAAGAAAGAACAGACTCCATTTGTTTTAGAAACAGTCTCTCTTTTTCTACCTTTTGCCACTAGGTGCCGAGGCAGCTGAGTGTAAAAAATTAAAGTGGCCGAGTGAGAGTTGGCCTGGGGCTAGCACAGAGAGCGGGGGCTTCCAGAGAGAGCTGTTCTGGGGAGCCTGGAGCAGGGCCCGGAGGACATCCATGTTCCAGTCAGTCACCTAGCGAGCAAGGCTGGGCCTGTGGTTAAACTAGGACTCAGAAGAGCTGAGTTCAACTCATGCCTGTGCCACAGAACCCCTGTGTTGCCCTCAGCAAGCCCCTGCTCTGTGCCTCAGTTTCCCATCTTTAACATGGGACACAGACTGACACTGGTTGTGCTGCGCCCGGCACAGTGGGGCCTCCTGGTGCAGGGATTGTCTCTTGCTGTGTCTGGGCAGCGCCCCTCACCCCAGACTCTGTTGCTACTTTAATACAAAAATAATCCTTGATATTATTCTCTTTGCTTAAATAGAAGGAACAAAATGATTCAAAATAGGAAAAATGCAACAGAAATTGCGGAAGAGAGAATTAAAAAAACCAACAGATCGAAAGGTTTAATGGGGACTTACTTGACTGAGTAGCATGTGGGGCCTTAAAAAGCCCCCCCAGTTCTCTGTTCTGTGTTCACACTGAAAATCTCCGGGCATTTTTGTAAGCACTGGGGTAAACTTTGCTCTGCAGCTGTGACATGGTATCCAGGTCCCACCCCAGAGACAACTGCATTCCTACCCAGTACTGGTGACAGCCCTGCGTGCCAGTGATGTGCAGCTGTTAAACACCAGGTGTCCCCCCTCCAACAGTGGCTGTATTTCTGCATTGGCTGAATGAGCCCTGTGCAGCTGCTAAGCAGCTGTTCCTGACCAGAGGTGGCTGCATGTGTCTGGTGCAAGGGAATAGCTGTGAAGAAACCAAACTGGCAGCGGAGCTTTCTGTGCGTGCGCGCAGCTCACTGGACTGTGAATGCTGAGTGTGCGAGTGAGCACATGCGTCCGCACAAAGCCAATCTGACGTGTTCCACCCAGCAGAGAGCATTGGCGGACACCCATGGGTCCCAAACGTTAACAAACTGTGAACCCCTTTCACTAAAATGGTGTCTCGCGAACCCCCTCCTAAACATTTGTTTTTATGACGTGCTTATTACACACTTTATTAATTATTATTTATCATAAAAACAAATGTCACATTTCTGAGATCACGACTTTTATAATTTCTACTCAGGTAAAAGAGAAAATCCCTGGAAATATTCACTTTTAGGAGGAGGGGATGGGGTCAGGGGGTGCCCGGCTCAGAGGGGTTGGGCTCAGAGCTGGGGGTCAGGGCAGTGGGGGATGAGGTCGTGGGGTGCCTGGTGCTGAGATGCTGGGGGGTGGGGAAGGTGAAGGGGGGGAGCCTCTAACATTCTCGTGGGGGCCCCTGCGGGACCCGGGGCAAATTGCCCTACTTCCCCCCCCCCCAGGCAGCCCTGGTTGCTTTCACTTAATAGAACAAAGATTGCTTTCAAACCAACACAATTCTGTAATTAAAAGACAACAGCCGGAGGAGAGAGCAAAAAGAAAAAAATCAGCAGGGAGCGGGAGGGGGACTGGGGAAGGGAAGGTCTAAGAGGAGGAGGGGTTCCAGGATGGCTACAGATTTGTGTATGTCCCGGGATCACATCTAGCCTTCTCCTTTGGAGAACGATGCAGCAGGTGCTGGACTTCAGCAGGGCCAAACTGCAGCGGGCTGGGCGTTGAGTGCGCCGGGTAGTGGGAGTCACAGGTGCCGACTCTGTGGGTGCTCCCTGGCTGGAGCACCCATGGGGAAAAATTAGTGGGTGCTCTGCACCCACCGGCAGCCAAGCTCCCCTCCCTGCCTCACCTCCGCCTCTGCCTCCTCCCCTGAGCGCGCTGCATCCCGGCTCCTCTGCGTACCTCCCAGCGCTTGCCCCCGCCAGACAGCTATAGCCAGCTCCGGGAGGGGGGAGGAGGTGGGGAAGAGGCGGGGTCGGGGCAGGGATTTGGGAAGACGTCCAATAGGGCAGGGAGGGGGTGGAATTGGGGCAGGGACTTTGGGGAAGAGGTTGGAATGGGGGCAGGAGTGGAGTCAGGGTGGGGCCGGGAGGGTGTCGAGGACCCACCGGCGCTGGAAGCAGTTGGCGCCTGTGGTTGGAGTCCCCGGTGCTGGACTGTGAAGGGGGAGGAGTGGGATGCTGCGGGTAGAGACTGGAGCCAGGAGGTCGATAACAGTGTGTGGGTGGGGGGGGGTGAGGGGCGCATGGGAAAGAGATTTGCGACAGCAGCTGCAGGGGAGGGCGGGCACGGAGCTGCTCGGTTGGAAGAGCGAGTATCCCCTGGAGCGTGTCCGCTTGGCGCGCCATAACCGTTACGGGACGCTCCGTGGCTTCTTTCTGGTGTGCTGCCTCCTTTCACTCCGTCTTCTCCAGTGGTTCTCAAACGTTCGCACTGGTGATCCCTGTCACACAGCAAGCCCCTGAGTGTGACCCCCCCCTTAGCAATTAAAACACCTTTAAATATATTGAACACCATTATAAATGCTGGAGGCAAAGTGAGCTTTGAGATGGAGGCTGACAGTTCATGGCCCCTCGTAATAACCTCAAAACCCCCCGAGGGGTCCCAAACCCCAGTTTGAGATCCCCTGTTCTCGCTGTCCCAGTGCTCCTTCCATTCCTGTGTCTCGGCGGCAGAGGGCATCATAACCCCACAGCGAAAGTCCTCCTCAATTCTTGGCTGCTTTAGAATCCTAGCTTATTAGGGTTAGAAGGGACCTCAGAAGATCATCTAGTCCAACCCCCTGCTCAAAGCAGGGCCAATCCCCAGATCCCTAAGTGCCCCCTACCCCAAGGATTGAATTTACAACTGTGGGTTTCGCAGGCCAATGCTCAAACCACTGAGCTACCCCTCCTCTCTTTCTAATTCTGGGCAGCTGTTCTGCTGCCAATAAGGAATCTGGCCTCCCAAGGTCATCGCTGTGAAGTTTAAACACAACATTTTACAGAAGCAGCATTGTTTGCAATGCAGACAACACTGATTCAGTGCTTTAAAAAACAGCCAGGACTCACATGCCTGTCACTGACTGCCTGACCCCCGGCACATGAGCCACAAGACCCCAGAATGGTGAATAGCCACCGGGGCAGGGACGGGTACATCACCCTTCCCGGACCCTGCTGTACACTGGGCACGGGGCTCTTGGGGAGAGCCAGCACCGTAGGGGGGCTGATAGTCATTCCTGTCCCCACATTTTCCACAGGCTGTGTTCATTCTGGAAGTTATCTCGCTGCTGAGGGTGAGCAGGGAATCAAGGGAGGTTCTCTCAGCCTGCAGGCCCCCTGCCCCCCGGCCCCTATGCGGCTCACCGGTGTGCAGCAGTGGTCCCCCAACGGTGATGGCAGTGTCAGGTTTCCAATGGCACCAGTGGCTCCATGGAGCCGGGCCCATGCTCAGAAGGGGCCCCAGCCTGCTCTGCTTGCTCTGTGCCCCGAGACCCAGCTGGCTCCCCCTACCCTCCACTTCCTCCTCCATCTGAGGGCTCCTCTCCATTCCCTGCTCCTCTCTGCCCCGTGGCTGGACCCCTGAGCCCCTCTGGCTCCGGGTATGACCTGCCTCCCCAGAGCTGAGCTGTCTGGGTGCAGAAGCCTGGTCAGTCTCAGCCAGGTGTGTGTGTGGGGGTGGGGGTGACAGTGAGGGGGGCTTGGCTGGGCCCCTCCAGGCAAGAGGGACCTGAGGGAGCCCGGGCAGAGCAGGCCCTGGCCTGGCTGATCGCGGGATTCCCAAGGGACTGGAGCGATTCCCCGCCCCAGGACTAGCCCTCTCTGCACTGCTGGCTCAGCCCAGCAGACACAGTCACCTCCCAGCAGGGCCAGTGAGTGAGGCCAGGAGGCAGGGGTAGGGAGTGGGTCTCTGGGGTGCTGGGCTGTGAGGTGATGGGGAAGATCTGTGTGTGTTGGGCACTAGGGAATGAAGCTTCTGTGCGGTGTGCTGGGCAGTTGCAGTGGGCAGGGCCGTCCTTAGGGCACTGGAAAATTTGGGCCACCACCAGGACAGCAGGTCAGGGCAAGTCGGCTCCTCCACACCCAGGACGCGCTGCAGTCTCCTTAGGCAGGAGCCGTATTCCCAGAGCCGAATGCACCGGCGGGCGCATTGTGCACGAGGGAGAGGGCACACGGGGCTCTGTGGTGAACTGTGACTCTCTGCAGCAGTGAGGCGGGCCGGGCGGCTCGGTGTCCTTTGGTGCCTCGTCCCTCCCTCCCGGGCTGCGAGCCCCGGCTGGTGGAGCATCTGCTGCGTACGAAGCTCAGTGTTTGGGGGGTTCTTGTGGGGCTCCACGGGCAGTTATAGTGGTTGTGCCCCGACTCAGACATAGTGGCGCCAGTTTAATAATACTGTGCAGGGCCCCATAAATCCTAAGGACGGCCCTGGTGGTGGGGCTGTGAGCAGGGGGGTGCTGGGCGAGGGTGGTGGTGTGCAGGGTGCTGTGCATTTCTAGGGGAGGGGAGGTGCTGGGCATAGCAGGTCCAGGGGGGCTCTGGCCATAGGGAATTGGGGGTGGGGGGTGTTCCGGTGTTGACCGGGGGGAGCTGTGTGGCTCAGGATGGGCCCGTCCCCAAGGGGAAGGGGCACCATGGCAGCACACGGCCAGGTGGTGCAATGTGCATCTGGCAACTGCCCATTGGTAAACAGTGCCCCTGCCATGCTAGGCCCCATTGCCTCCATGGGGGCCCACAAATATGTTTGGGGCCAGGCCCACAAAACGTTCATCCAGCCCCATTAGTCACACGACTGCCCCCAATGCCCTGAGTCCCAGCCCGGGGCTGGGTGATGTCATCGAGGGCTGAGGGGCGGGTCTTTTGTCTCCATGGGGCCTCCATGACATCATGGAACTTTACTGTGGGTTGGAACATCTCAGCTCCACCCATTGACACCAGCACAGAGCCCGGGCAGTGATTTCCCAATGGCGGGTGGGTGAAAACGATCCACGAGCTGCTTTGCCACATTCCCAGGCTCAGCGGCGTGGGGTTTATTCAGGCACTGGGTGAGCTCTGCCCCACAGCCCAGCCTGGACTCTGAATGGCTCCTTTCCATACCCCAGCTCCATCTCTCTGCCCCAGTCCCGCCTCTTTGAGCCAGAGGCTGTGATAGTTCCCTGGCCTCACCGTGGTGGGGTTGTGGGGATAAAGGCAATAACCACTTGTGAAGGGGGAGACGCCATGGCGAGGGGCCCCACATCGGTTATAATGAACGAGTCACCTTCCGCTGCATTATTGCAATAAAGGTCTCGGTTTGCTGAAAGGCCCAGAGCGTCCCTGGTGTCAATCAGGAGTAACTCGCATACACTGAAAGCTGTTGCAGTGACTTTACACTAGTGGAGGATTTAACCCCATGAGGAATTCGCTCCATCCATTGGGTGTGAGGCAAACGCCAATGAGGGCAGGGGGATAAACTCTATTGACTGATGGGCACTGGATCAGTCCCACAATGCACTTGTCTTCTATACCCTGGCGGAGGCTGTCCTGTGAGTCTGACACAGAGACGGGTCCTGGGAGAGCCAACGTGCCAGGTCTCGAAGGGGAGACTGATGCAAAACCAGACTCACTCTGGATTGGGGTTCCCCGATGAAGCAAGGGAACTGTGCACCGCAGGCTCAGGGGGGCTCTGGGAAGGAAAGGGAGACATTGATGGTAGAAAGAACGAGGAGTCCTTGTGGCACCTTAGAGACTAACAGATTTAATGGGGCATAAGCTTTCGTGGGCTAAAACCCACTCGATCAGATGCATGCAGTGGAAAATACAGTAGGGAAAGATATATATGCAGAGAACAAAAAAAGATGGGGGTTATCTTACCAACTCTAATGAGACAAATCAATTAAAATGAGCTATTATCAGGAGGAGGAAAAAAAAATGTTTGTAGCGATCATCAGCATGGCCCATTTCAAATAGTTGACAAGAAGATGTGAGTAACCGTAGGGTGAATGTAACACAAATGGTAGGTTTGTGTTACATTCACCCAGTTGCCAGGTCTTCTGTCTAAGCCTGAAGCGGGGTGACTGTCACTGCTCCCCCCACGCGGCTGCTGGGAGAAGGGGGTTTCCCTGTGCCTTTCTCACAGTAATAGATGGCAGTGTCCTCGAGTTTCAGGTTGTACATTTGCAGATACAGCTCATTCTTGTAATTATCCCTGGAGATTGTGAATCGGCCTTTCACTGAATCACGGTAGCGTTTCTCGCTCCCATCGGGGTTTATATAACTGACCCATTCTAGTTCCTTTCCTGGTGCCAGTCGGAGCCAGCTCATGTAGGAATCACTGAAGTGGAACCCGGAGGCTTTGCAGGAGAGACGGAGAGACTCTCCGGGGCTTTTCACACCCCCTCCGGACTCCACCAGCTGGACCTGGGACCAAACACCTGAGAATAAAGACAGGCCATTACTCTCGGTATAGAAAGAGGAATAACCCAATATTCCTCTAACTCTGCCAGTTATTCAGAGGGAGGAACGTACCTTCTAAAGCTGCTACCACGAAACTTAAAAGGAGCAAAAATCTCATTTTTCCTGGTTCTGGAGTGGAAACTTCTCAGGCGACTGGCTGGTAACTGCTCAGAGCCAGGAGGCTGCAGAACGTGTCTCTGGATGCAGAGAGAGGCACAGATTTAAACAGGAAACCGTCTCCCTCATTTGCATGCCCCCGCCTTGTACGAGACACACTCTCCTCCTGCCAGTGATCTGTTTGACTCGCCCTAGTGGAAGGGGACTGTTGTCCCCTTACTGACATTCAGTGCAGTGCTTTGCTTGGCCAGCTCCCAGCACTAAAGAATGGGGAGAGGCCAGTGCTCCAGGTCAGCCTCAGCCTCTGAGCGGGATGGACAGGGCAGGCAGGCTAATCAGGGAGTCAGGAGCTCGGGGGAGGGGGGGAACCCTCCTCCCTGTGAGCTGGAGTTGCCTGGGTCAGACAGAGTGGGGTCAAGCTAAGGAGGGAGCAGGGGCCCGAGCTCAGCTGGGGAGCAGAGCCAGGCCAGGCCAAAAAGCAGAAGCAGCAGAGCTGGGAGCAGAGTCACAGAGCCCCAGCCACCATGTCAGAGTTCCCTCCTGACTCTGAACTCTGGGGTACAGATGTGGGGACCCGCATGAAAGACCCTCCTAAGCTTATTTCCACCAGCTTAGGTTAAAAACTTCCCCAAGGCACAAATCCTTCCTTATCCTTGGATGGGAACTGCTGCCACCACTAAATGAGTTAGACAAAGATTCAAGGAAAAGAACCACTTGGAGTGTGCACATGTGTGGGTCCCAGCTGCTCCCGTGGGTGTGCACATGTGTGGGTCCCAGCTGCTCCCTGCCCCCCTCACTGAAGCAGGTGTGCAGGGTTACTGCCCTGGGAACTGCAGGGCACCAGTGGACATGGAGCTGGCTGGAGGCAGGGCAGGGGCTGACCGGAGGTAGGGTCTGGCTGCAGGCAGGGCAAGGGGTGCGGGGCTGGCTGGAGACAGGGGTGTGTGGGGTGGGCTGGCTGGCTTCAGGCAGGGCTGCAGGCGGTGCGGCAAGGGTTGGCAGGGCTGGAGACAGAAGAGTGCAGGGCTGGTGCAGGCAGGGCAGGGAGAGCGACAGGGGCTGGCTGCGGGCAGGGGGTGCACGGCTGGCTGGAGACGGGCTGGTGTGGGCAGGGCACGGGCTGCAGCAGGGGCTGGCTGCAGGCAGGAGGTGTGGGGCTGGCTGGAGACAAGCTGGCTGCAGGCAGGGCAGGGGGTGCAGGGCTGGTGTGCACAGAGGTCTGTTGGGGCTGGCTGGCTTCGGGTAGGGCCGTGGCGGATGCGGCAGGGGTTGGCTGGAAACAGGGCAGGGGGTGCGGCAGGGGCTGGCTGTGGGCAGGGGGTGCAGGGCTGATGTGGGAAGGACAGGGGGTGCAGGGCTGGTGCGGGCAGGCAGTGTGGGGCTGGAAGCAGGGCACGGGGTGCAGCAGGGGCTGGCTGTGGGCAGGGGGTGCAGGGCTGGCTGCAGGGAGGGCAGGGTGGGCAGGGCTGATGTGGGAAGGACAGGGGGTGCAGGACTGGTGCGGGCAGGTGGTGTGGGGCTGGCTGCAGGGCATGGGGTGCAGCTGAGGCTGGCTGTGGGCAGGGGGTGCAGGGCTGGCTGGAGACAGGGGCTGGCTGTGGGCAGGGCAGGGGGTGCAGGGCTGGTGTGGGCAGTTGGTGCAGCAAAGGCAGCTGGAACCCTGGGTCTTTAAATAGCCCCTGAGCCCCTCACTATTCCAGGGCTCTGGGGGCTATTTAAAGGGCCTGGGGCTCCCCTGCTTCTACCACCCCAGGCCTTTAAATAGCCATGGGAGCCCTGGGAAAGCAGTGGGGCATAGGCCCCCCAGCCCTGCAGCCCTACCCCAGGGCTCTGGCAGTGGGGTTCTGGTGGCAATTTAAAGGGTCTGGGGCTCCCTGAGCCCCAGTCCCTGCTGGGAGCCCCAGGCCCTTTAAATTGTCCCACGGGGAAGCCAGGCCACCGTGGTACAGTGCACCAGCTCATGCCCATACGCTGTACCGGGGCTTGGGCACGGGGCCCTCTTAGGCACAGGGCCCAATTCAGGGGAATCGGTTGAATCGGCCTAAAGCCGGCCCTGCTTTTGGACAGGTGCCAACCAGGTTATTTGAGCTTCTTAACTCTTTACAGGTAAAGGAGGGATTTCATGCTACCCTGCCCTGTATGTCTATGACACGTCCCCAACCCCCATGCCCACAGTTTCTGCTAACTAATCAAATATCCCATCCCTCACGCGGCAGCCTCTCCATTTCTCCTGGCCCTACGGGCTGTTCCCCTGAAGGGGCAATGAGTCTGATCTTACCCTGCTCTCTCAAGCCCAGCACCTTGTACCGCTGGCTCTGTCCAGTAGAACCAACAAGTCTGTCTTTACCCTCCCATTATTGCCCAGACTTTGTAGCCTGCAACTCCTGCCACTTTATTGTCTCGTTGAAGTCATGAACATTTCTTCTTTCCCTCTGTGAAAGGCCTGGCCCCCCCTCCCCCGCCACTGGAGATGTGTCTACCATAGGTGAAAATATGAGCCCTCATGCTGAAGTATCTGCCAGTCATTCATATCCTTAACCTCCAAAACCCCTGCATGGAAGGGCAGTGCTCTTATCCTTCTCTTACAGATGGGAAACTGTGGCACAGCTCTTTCATGCAAGAGCTCTTCTGAAAACACATCCACACCTGACACCTGTTCTCCCTGTCTGCCCTTGTTCATCTCTGGCAGGCACCTATCTCACACTGATAAGAGCCATGGGTCCTGCTTCCTCCTCTTAATGACTGACTGTTCCCAGTCTTAAAAACCAAGTGAGTTGTGCAATCGATAAACATTGGGAGCCCCTTTAGAGTCTGACCGGGCATCACCTCCAAACAAGAACTTTAGCTGTTTGCCATTCAGAGATGGTGATACAACAAGGATCGTCCACATCAGCCAGAAAGGACATTTCTTGACATGGGTCACTCACCCTATAATACCTTGCTGTAGGAGGTTCTCAGGATCACTCCTGCTGATTCCCCACTGTTCAGGGAGACTTCTCTCCAGATTCTAGCAGGCTGTGCAGCTCCTGGTACTCTAGGGCTGGAGGCACACAACTGAACCCCAAGGACCTGCCTTTTCAGTACTTACCTGGTTATTCCCTGTGGATCTGTGTGCACAGAGCTGGGTGGTGTCACTAAGTAGCCCAGGAAACCATGTAGGAATTCCCATACCGGATCAGATTATGATTATTCTTTATCATCTGTATGATGTGTGACAAAGTTCCTCCTCTACCTTGGTGGGTCCTGCGCTTCTTGGCAGATTTGCTCACCTCAGTGATCTTCCCCACAGTCTGGGTCAACTCCTCCTGTGTCTGATCAGGAGTTGGGAGGTTTGGGGGGAACCGGGCCCGCCCTCTACTCCAGGTTCCAGGCCAGGGCCTGTGGATTGCAGCTGTCTATAGTACCTCCTGTAACAGCTGCATGGACAGCTAAAACTCCTGGGGTACTTCTCCATGCCTCCTCCAACACACCTTCTTTATCCTACCACAGGATCTTTCCTCCTGATGTCTGATAATGCTTGTCTCCTAAATCCTCCAGCAGTACACTCTCTGACTCTCAGCTTCTTGCTCCCAGTCCTCACTCGCCACTCCTTCTCCTTGGCTCTCTCTTGCCTGACTGGAAGTGAGCTCCTTTTTAAGCCAGGTGCCTGATTAGCCTGCCTTGATTGCTGCAGGTGTTCTAATTAAAGTAGCATCTCTTACTGCCTTCTTAAAAGATCTAAATTGGCTCAAGGGTGCCTTGATTAACCTGGAGCAACTGCCATTTGGTTACCATGGTCCTAGGGATTTGTTTAGCCTGGGGCTAACATACCTGTTTCTCAGTACTTTACTGTAGCCATCTGGCCTTGCCCCATCACAGATGGTAGTGACTAGGAGGCAGATGAGATCAGGACCCTATTGTGCCAGGTGATACACACACAAATGGTGACAGTCAGTCCCAGCCCCAGGTGAGATCACGGCCCCTATGGTGCCGCATGCTGGTGGGGATGTTAGCGGAGGTACAAGCACAAGTGGTTTGTAGCGTGATGACACGGTCTGGTTACATTAACATGGGCACAGAGAGATATTCCTTGGGGGGCTGGAAGGATGAAGTAGGGGCCCTGGTGCGGGAGGGGATAGATGTAGAGGGGCCTAATGAGGGAGCTAAGAGGAATCTGTTAGCTCCACTCCGAGTGGACTCCACCTGGAGTCTCAAGGCCATTTTACAGGTCTCATGAAACAACTGTGCCTGGAATGATTTGAGATAAATTGTTCTTTAGTCCTCAAAGAGCAGAGTCACTTTGTGATGTTGCTTCGAACCAACCATAACTGACTAAAGCAGTTTTGTGTGTGGACGGAAACTGTCTTTCAAACGCTACTGAAGAGGGTTAAATGTTATAGTGTAGAGCAGGAGGCCATCTGGAGAGACCCCAAAAGTAGTTCAGGTGGCAGCTCACCTGAGCTAACCTCATTGTTTCATTCGTATTTAACATCTTTATAGTGATAGTTCGATGTCTTGTGTGTGCTAGGGCCCTGTTGTGCCGGGAGCTGCCCAGATAGAGTGAGAGACAGTCCCTGCCCTACTGAGATTTGGGCCTTGCTGTGCTGGGCATTGTAGAAACATAGAGGAACAGAAGGTCCCAAAGAGTTTACAGCTAAATAAACAAGACACACCAAAGTTGTAATTCCAGTTCTGGGAGGGAAGTTGTGTCTCCTCGTTTAGAATTGGGGGGGCAGGAGGCTGAGAGTCAGGACTTCTGAGTCCTATCCGCAGCTCGGGAAGGGGATTTGGGTCTGCAGGGTTTGAGCAGGGGAACTGGGTAGAAAGGACTTGGTTCCCAGCACTGCCATTGCCTGGCGTTAGGACAAGTCAACTTCCTTTCCCACCGCACACAGGCATGAAGACTGAGCTAATGGCTGCCTATAATGTGCTCCAAGTTCCACCAAAGACAGGGGAACAGAAGAGCAAACCACCCTCACTTTTCAACTGCATTATGTGGGGCCCACTGTATGAGAAAGCAAAACCACCAGCCCTACAAACCACTGCAAGATAAAGCAACCTTGCTCTGAGCACTGGCACAGGGGAACATGGACCCAGTGTCACTGCGGCTGCCTGCTGGAGAGAGTAAAGAGCACAGAGAGTCTGGGCTCCCATGGTCCTTGTGACTGCTGCTCAATAATCTCATCGGGTGCTCCTGACTCCCACCAGCCCCCCACAGCCACTATATCCCTTTTCCCTCAAAGTTGCGGGGTAGAACCCAGGAATCTTGACTCCCTGGCCCTCTGCTGTCTTCCACTAGATCCCAGTTGTGGATAGAACCCAGGAGTCCAGATTCCCAGGCCTGTGCTCTAATCCTTAGACCCTACTGCCCTCCTAGAGCCACAAGATCTGCTGTGCAGCATATTGTGCATATACCTGCAGCACCACCTTTGAGAAAGCCCTCCTGTATGTCCGTGTGGGGAAATAGAGCCTGTTTGTCTGCAGCACCCATCTTGCATATTGACCTTTCTCATCTGGTCCAGCTCTTGTCTTTGAACTGCTCTGTGGGCTGGGCTTTGAGCCTCCCCCACACTCACATGGGCGAGGGAAGCTGCAGGATTAGACTCTGTTGCACTGGAATTTGTTCCCTTCTAGCCACTAGGTGGCCACTGCATCTGAAGCACAAGGGCTGCTGCTAAGCCAGACCATCCCCAACACAGAGCCACGGCCAATTAGGTAATATTGGAGATATACCTATTCACAGAGGTGGAAGGGATCTTGGAAGGTCATCAAGTCCAGCCCCCTGCCTTCACTAGCAGGACCAAGTACTGATTTTGCCCCAGATCCCTAAGTGGCCCCTTCAAGGATTGAATTCACAACCCTGGGTTTAGCAGGCCAATGCTCAAACCTCTGAGTTATCCCTACCCTTGTGAGCTGAACAATTTCAAATGAGAGCATCACGGGGAGAAAATCCCTTTATTGGCAAAAGAAAATCACCCCAGCTGTTCTGTGAGGCTGTTAGATGTCGACAGTGAGCCTAGAAAATCAGCAGGGACGCGAACACCAGAGAACGCTACGGACCAGCATTTTAGTGGCACAATAGCAAAGCATCCTGAGCAAGCTTTGCTGCCAGTGGTCTGATCCAGTCCCCACTGATAGTGGTGGGAAGATGCCCGTTGGCTCAGGCCTGTGGTCAAGTGCCCCAAGCGCTGCAGGCCCAGACTGTGAGAACTCACCTCACCCTAGTTTAGTGCGCCAACAGCAAAGCTGCCTGCTGGAGGATTTGTGTGATGAGCATAGCCAGCAAAGCAACCATGTAGATGCACAGAGTACAAACTGGGTCTCAGGAGGACAATCCTGGAGAAGACTCAGCACACCACAAGTTTCAGACATCAAGACCATACCTTGGAAGGACAAATGCCCAAGATTCTATTCCCATTGACTGGAAAGTTTTGCAGTGACAAGATAGGCATGTAGGACACGTGATTCACTTCCTGGAGTCTGGCCCTAGGCCCAGTCAGGATGAGGAGGTGAAGGAGAAATATAAGACCTGTCTATATGTACGAGAAATGCCAAAGTTTTTTGTGTTCAATGGAGTTTTGTACAGAAAGATTCAGAAAAGAGAAGATTTGGGATAGCTAGTGATTCCCTACACTCATTGAGACAGCACTAGAAGGAATCCATGAGAAGATATGCACCACATGAATAGAATAAAAAGAACACTAGAGTTGGCTAGAGGTCAGTTTTATTGGCTTCCAATGACCCGAGCTGTAGAAAAGAAATGTCTGCAGTCAGAACTCAATCCTCAGTCAGAGGAATTTGACCCAAACAAGAGGAGTCAACTTCATGAAGATCAACTGGAAGGGACACAAACCAGGGAAACTTCCCACCACAACATCTGTAGAGCGTACTGCAAAGGTACCTGTTGGATCTCACAAAACATGGAAAGTTAGAAGCCAACTAGTCCAATTTGGGGACCATCTCCCTCCTTGTTATTAATCCAAGGGCTGGAATGCAGGGAGCCCTAGACTTTGGTTTGCTGTCAAGGAAGCGTTTGGGAAAGAGTCAAGATGCTGCCGTTCTTTTCAAGCGGGGAAGGAGACACATGCTATGTGTTATGAAGACTGAGACCTCATCTCAGAAAGAAGATCAGAGAGCATCAGGTTTGCTCGGTGTGTGCTAACATGTAAAGGCTGTGCTGAAAGCTTGTATTTAAAAATACAGCACTACCGTGGGGAGGCTGTATAAGGGCTAGATTTAGTATCAAAGGAGGAAGAGGAGGGAGCGGCCAGCAAGAATTCCTGCTTCCCCCACCGCCCATCTTCAACCAGACAGCTCTGCCAAGCCACAACCCAGGGCTCATCTACAGCCTGACGGATGCCACAGTGTCCTCACCCTCGGGGCTGGTCCAGACCCTGCCGGCGTCCTTCCCAGACATCTATGATGGAGACACCAAGAAGTGGGAGGAGCATTTCCACAGCATCCAGAGAGCCTACAAGGAATTTGGCAAGGATGACGACTTCGCCATCTGGGTGCTGACTGAGGACTTCACCCTGCCATTCCCATTCACCTGGCCAGCTGAAGGTGAGGCATCCCTGCACCCACCGACTGCTCCGGCTTCGACTTCTTCCTGCACCCAGGCAAACCCATGCCTCGGATCCTGCAGCTACTGCACGCCACCACCCAGGCCTTCTTCAAGAAGAGACGTTTGGAGCAGCTGGCCCTCAGCTATGCCAGCCAGCTTCCCAGGGGCCACCAGCACAAGCAGCCACTCCCCCGATGTGGACAGACGTTGTGATGATCACCAGCCTGCCACATCTGAGCACCTCCGCCATTCCTGGAGAACCCACCTTCCTCCTAAAGGATGGCAAAGGCCTGAGGAACATCCAGCCTACTCCTGTGGCAGTCTCCAATTCTGCCCAACCACAGCTAGGAAATCCTGGGTTCCTTAACCCAATCATATCCTGTTTAACTTTCAGTAACACTCCAGATGTGTATGAACCCAAACGCAGCCCATCTGAATACTCCAGATGTTTATGAATCCTCGACACACCCCATTGAACACTCAATAATGCTCCAGATGTTTATGAACTCCAGTGCTGCCCATCTTAATGATCCAGATGTTTATGAACTCCAGCGCTGACCATAACACATACTGATGCTCCAGATGTTTTTGAAGCCCAGTGCTGCTCACCTGGCCACTCGGGGTATGTCTACATTGCAAAAAAACAACCCTATGGCAGCGAGTTGCAGAGCCAAGGTCAACTGTTTTGGGCTCATGGGGCTCATGCTGCTGGGCTAAAAATAGCAGTGTAGACATTTGCACCCAGGATGGAGTCCAGGCTCTGAGACCCTCTCCCCTTGCTGGGTTTCCAGCCTGGCATGGAATGTCTACACTGCTGTTTTTAGCCCTATAGCGTGAGCTCCGCAAGCCCGAGTCAGTTGACACAAGCTCTAAGAGTCACTGGTGCGATGTAGACATGCCCTCAGTGATGATCCAGATTTTCATTGTCTAGCTGGGATCTGTACATTACAGCCTGGGTTGAAAGTTTAATAAAAACCTGCTGAAGAGGGACCCTATCAGCCTACCCTGTACATGGAGAGAACATCTCAGGGCAAAGGTTAGTAAAATAGAATCAACTTGGACTCATCTTTGGTCTTCGAATCTGTTTCTGTCAAGACTGAATGGTCTCAGCAGACAGAACCATAGATCCTCTTCCACAGCACAGCCAGGTCTCTCGCCATGGGACGTCAGAGACGAGTTGTGGGAGGCTCAGTCCTGTTACCAGCAGATCAGGTGTCAACAAAACTCAGCTGCCCTCTTCACTGACACCTTCAGCAGCATGGTCAGGGATTAAAATAGGCCCAGGAGACTGAAGCTGCAGCATCCAGACAACGGCTGGTCAAAAATTTACCATCAAAAACAGTATGTCCCAAAACCGAAATATTTCCATTCTCAAATGCCACCAGGGTGCCTCATGGGAGCTGCAGTTTGGGTGACTCATGCTTTTGGGCTAGGCCCTGGTCAGACTCCCATGATACACCATGGTCATACAACTGCCATGATGCACAGCCCCCGCTTGCTAAGCGAGGTGCTGGCAGTCCATCATGGGAGATGTCCAGACAGGGAGATTGGTCCACTCAGCAGAGTATGAGGCAGCATTTCAGAATGGAAATACTGTGGGGGGGGGGGGTCCAAAAAACTCCAAATTTAACCCCATTTTCTAGCTCTAATCCAGACCTCTTCCTACTCTCCAACTGGCAGGTCCAGTCCCGCTCTGCCCCCTGCAAATCCATGGGTGTGTGTATGGGGAGCTGAGCTCTGAATCATAGAGGGGGTGAGGATGAATGCGCCACACAATTCCTAAATTTTGTCCCCCCCATAGAACTGCCGAACCCCACTGTGACACTTCCCGGGGGTATCCAGGGCTGGGAGGCACCCTGCTACCCTCTGCTCTTACCGTGAGAGAGCCACCTGTGCTAGCCAGGGGCCACCTCCCCAGCTCCACCAGCCACAGGCGACACAAGCAGCCAGACCTCAGCCTGGGCCAACCCCATGGTCCCTCTGCAGGTGAGCGACAGGCGCACTCCAGCTCCCAAACATCTTCAGGATGGAGCCCCAGGGCACCGGACACTCATTCTGTTTTCTCCCAAGGAACAGCACCGCCCACCTTGCCAGTTACACCTCAGATCCCTGATCTCCTGAAACAGCCCTTAGAGCTGCTTAGGGAGACAGCAAGCAAATGCTAATTTAACACAGACTAGATTTCAAAGAATAGCAAGTAGGAGTAACTGGAAACCAAAAGTTACATGTAAAATAAAATCACAGCACATATCCTGGGGCCTAGGCAATTAACCAAATACTGAGGGTTGCTCTCCCAAGAATCCTCACAGCGATTTCTGGCCTGCTTGGCTGCGACCTTCTGTTCATAGGCAAACACACAGCTTGCTTCCTGGGAGAAGGATCTGGCCTGTCTCTTTGCAGCTCCAGACATTGCAAAACAGTCCTTTGATCTTTGTTCCTAAACTGTGTGCTCCTTTCTGTCCATTTCCTGGTCTCTTGTCAATTTCACAATCTGCAGTAGCTGGTGGCTGTATAAGAAAATAAACTTACAGTCTGAGATCACAGTACACCATGATCAGACAGAGAGAGAAGCACCTGCTGCCGCCTGCCTGAACAAAGCCTGTCCGAGACATGTCACCACCTGGTGACCTGCCTTTCACTTCAAAAGCTTTAAGACATAATTTCCAGTATAAGTGCGTCACTTCTTAAACATGAGTCTACATACATTTCACAAAGATGCTGATGACTCCTGGCTCTCAGCAGACACCTTCCCTGCCATCCTTCAGTGAATTGACCCAGGGGATCCCTGTAAAACTCTCCCCTTTCACCCCGTGCCTTCTGCCCATTAACACAAAGAGGTTTCTGTGTCACATGTCACTCAAGACTTTGGGAAGTCCTGGGCCAAATCTCATTCAGTGAGACCTGCGTCGTGTGACCCTAGTGCTCCTGTTACTCCCCACCAACATGCCTCTGCTTCTCCCTCAGCGCCGCCTCTCCCTGAGCCATCCCAATGAATCCCATCGTGCTCCTTTCTGCAACCCTTATGGCAGAGTGGCACGGGAAAGTTACCGTTAATGGGGCGAGAAACAAAGCAGCTCTTCTAAGGAACCTGCAGCAGCGGATTGCCCAGTATCTCCACGAGAATTTCCTAGAGATCTCTGAGGGAGGTTCCCGTGAAGTGAAGGAGTCTATCAACAGTCTGTTCCACCGCTCAGAAAAGGCATGAGGTGGGAGACAAGCTGCTTTCTGCAACCCTCCTGCCCCCAATAACTCGCTTCAGCAATTGCCCAAATCAGACCCACTTACCAGGAGCCTCCTCTCCTCTTTGTGCTTCACCAAAATCTGACTGTTGTGACCGGCTAGGCTCCTCCGGGGTAGAAAAGAGCTCCTGACTGCATGCACCTCTTCACCCAAGATTTCCTCCTCCTGGCTCAGTCCACTCTCGACTAGCACGAAGTATCCACAGGGCCCTTTGCAGTGGAGGTGGGATCGCCGCCGAGTATCGCTTCCAGCTCTTCATAGAACCGGCTGCTCATGGGTGCAGCACCGGAGCGGCGGTTTGCCTCCCGCGCCTTGTGGTGGGTGTTCTGCAGCTCATTCTCTTTGACCCTGCACTGCAGTGTGTCCGGGCCATGGCCCCTTTCTCTCACGTATCATGAAATCTGTCCGTAGGTATCATAATTCCTAAGGCTGGATCGCAGCTGGGACTGCACAGCCTCCTCTCTCCAAATGCCGATGAGGTCCAGCAGCTCAGCTTTGCTCCAAGCTGGGGATTGCCTGGTGTGTGGAGCAGGCAGGGCCAGCTGGAAAGATGCGCTGAGACCACTGCACGCGTCACCGAGCGAACGGGAAGGGGACTTTCAAATTTGCAAAGGAATGTACAGGGCTGGTCACCTGAGGGCAGGGCAGTAGAGTTCAAACCAGTGACCTGAGAGGTGAAAACAGGCATTGTGGGTCACTTCCCAGAGGCCAGTCGCAGCGCTGCAATCACCACGGTGTCTACACTGGCACCGTGGCGCTGTAGCCCCAGCGCAGGAAGCTCTACGCCTCTCGTCAGAGCGCTGCTGCAACAGCGCAGTTTCTGTGCACTAAGTGCCTCGGCAGCGTGTGCACCTCGGGAGTTACAGCACTCAAAGGTGCTTTACTGTGCAGACACAGGGCTGGCTTTAGGCCAGTTCAGACAATTCCCCTGAATTGGGCCCGCCCCTAAGAGGGCCCCGCGCACAAGCCCCAGTACAGCGTACGGGCAACAGCCGGTGCACTGTACCTGGTGGCCCGGCTTCTCCAGGGGGCAGTTTAAAGGGCCTTTTCAATTGCCACCAGAGTCCCATTGCTGGAGCCCTGGGGTAGGGCTGTGGGGCTCTGGGGGCTATTTAAAAAGTCTGAGGCTCCCACTGCTTCTTCCACCTCGGCCCTTTAAATAGCCGCGGGAACCCTGGGGTAGCAGGGGGGCTCCAGCTGCCTCTGCCGCCCTGGTCCTTTAAATAGCCGCCGAAGCCCCGCTGCTTCCCCAGGGCTCCCGTGGCTATTTACAGGGCCGGGGCGGTGGAAGCAGGGGAGCCCTGAGCCCTTTAAATAGCCCCCGAGCCCCGGGCTGCTGCTGCTACCCTGGTGAAGGAGGGGGCACTCGCCATACAGGGTGGGCTGTACCCCCTGTACCTGCACCCTCTGATCGCAGCCAGCCCCTGCTGCACCCCCCGCCCTGCCTGCACCAACCCCTATCTGCAGCCAGCCTCGCACCCCCTGCCCGCAGCCAGCCCCTGCTGTGCCCCCTGCCCTGCCCACACCAGTCCCTGCCTGCAGCCAGCCCCGCACCTCCTGCCCGCAGCCAGCCTGTCTCCAGCCAGCCCCTGCTGTGCCCCCTGCCCTGCCTGCACCAGTCCCTGCCTGCAGCCAGCCCCGCACCCCATGCCCACAGCCAGCCTGTCTCCAGCCAGCCCCTGCCCGCACCAGCCCCACACCCCCTACCCTGTCTCTAGCCAACCCCTGCCGCTCCCCCCTGCCTGAAGCCAGCCAGTCTCGCACTTCTCTGCCTCCAGCCCAGCTAACTCCTGCCGCACTCCCCTGCGGCCCTGCCTGAAGCCAGCCCACTCCACACACCCCTGTCACCAGCCAGCCCTGCACCCCTTGCCCTGCCTGCAGCCAGACCCTACCTCCAGTCAGCCCCTGCCCTGCCTCCAGCCAGCCCCATGTCCACTGGTGCCCTGCAGTTCCCAGGGCAATAACCCTGCACACCTGCTTCAGTGAGGGGGGCAGGGAGCAGCTGGGACCCACACGTGTGCACACCACTAAGGTGACCAGACAGCAAGTGTGAAAAATCAGGATGGCGGTCGGGGGATCCTATATAAGAAAAAGACCCAAAAATAGGGACTGTCCCTATAAAATCAGGACATCTGGTCACCCTAGCACCCCCCCGGCGGGAGGGCGGGGGGGCTCACACATGTAAAACGGAGCTCATTTCTAGTTCAGCCCATCTTTTTAAAAAAGAACTTTAGGGAGGGTTAACATACATCCGTATTTTCCTGGACATATCAGGCTTTTTGGTTCTTAAATCGCCATCTGATAGGAATTTTTAACATTTGAAACAGACATATGGTAACCCTACTGGTACAAAAAATACGCACTGTGGCACATCCCTTAAATCAGAACTTTTTATAGGGAACCGGTTGCTAAGAAATGAAAGGCTTTTTTTTTACATATTTTTTTTTTAGTCATCCCTGCCGGGGCCCCGCCGAAAATGTCTGAATTGGGCCCCGCACTTGCTAAAGCCGGCCCTTGCCAGTGTTGATGGGGCCATAGCGAGGGGAATCCAGATACTGCTAACACAAAAACTCAAGCTGCAGAATTGTGCTTCTCTTGTGCGCCGGTTGGGGGCAGCACTCCCCCAAACAATCCAGCACGAGGCGCAGGAACGGGATCTAGAGACAGTGAAAAATACCTGTCAGCAGGTATCAGATCTGTATCTCCAGCTATGATCACGTGTCCATAAAAACTGAGGTGTCTTGAATAGTCACATGTTTGAATGTGGAACTTATCTGACAGCAGAGTAAAAATGCACAGCGCAGAAGAGGAAGCTTTGGGGAATCGATTGGTCCAGGTGTCATAACGAGGACTTGGATTTCAAAGGGGCTGAAAAGTGCCAGGTGTCAAAATCCTATCGCAGTTTGTTGGGAAATAGGTACAGATGCTCTCAGCTTCCTTTGAAAAATAACCAAACACAACAATAGTCCTAACGTTCTCTTGAAAGGAGGCATCAGGTCCCAAACACCTCTGCCCTCAGCACAAACACAGGTTTTCACATGATGCTGCCTGTTCACTAGCCGGATACTGTTCTCTCTAAGGGCCCGACCCACAGTCTGCTAAAGCCAATAGTGGGTCTTTACATTCCCTTCAACAGACAGTAGCGCAGCCCTTACGCCTGGAGGGATGTGACTCCAGCCCCTTCCCGGGATCCTGTCGGATCCAGTCAATAGATTCATAGATTCTAGGACTGGAAGGGACCTCGAGAGGTCATCGAGTCCAGTGTGCTGCCCTCATGGCAGGACCAAATACAGTCTAGACCATCCCGGATAAACATTTATCTAACCTACTCTTAAATATCTCCAGCATCGTAGCAGCACCTGGCTGGGCTGGATCAGACAGGAGCTGCGAAAGGGGAGTGGCTGGCGCTGTATCACAACGAGGGGAACAGGCTACAGCAAGTACTAGGCCTCCCCCGTCCACAGCTAGTGGAGAGCCGAGCAGAGAGCAGGATGGCTGGTGGAGAGGGGAGTAGAGCGGATAGCAGGGCGGCTGGTGGAGAGGGGAACAGAGCAGAGAGCAGGGCGGCTGGCGGAGAGGGGAGCAGATAGCAGGGTGGCTGGCGGATAGCAGAGCAGAGCGGATAGCAGGGTGGCTGGCGGAGAGCAGAGTGGAGCAGAGAGCAGGGCGGCTGGTAGAGAGGGGAGTGGAGCGGATAGCAGGGCGGAAGGCGAAGAGGAACATAGCAGAGAGCAGGGTGGCTGGTGGACAGCAGAGCAGAGAGCAGCGTGGCTGGTGGAGAGCAGAGCGGAGCGGATAGCAGGGTGGCTGGCGGAGAGGTGCAGCTGGTGGTGAAGGTAGCAGCAGAACCCCACGGGGAGACGTGGCACTCGGCCATCAACCCAAGCAGTGGAGCATGTAAGATGCCCCCCATACCTCCCTCACTTCCACCCAGGCTGGGAGGTAAACTCCGCAGATGAACTTCTGAACTCTGGGGCTGCACTGACCAAGGTCAGAAACTGTGGGAGAGGTGACGGTTGGTTGCTGGACTTAAGACCCTGAGGGAAAAAGGACACTGCCAAACTTACTTGGAGGTGGGTCTTTTGCTCATGGTTCGTGTTATGAATCCTGTTTGTGGTGTTTCCCCAATGTAATGCCGCATTGTTTCCCTCCTTTATCAAAAGGCTTTTGTTACACTCAGACTCTGTGCTTGCGAGTGGGGAAGTATTGCCTCCTAGAGGTGCCCGGGGGGTGGTATGTAATTGTCCCAGGTCACTGGGTGGGGGCTCAAGCTGAGTTTGCATTGCATTATTGAAATGGAGCCCCTGGATACTGCGCCCGGCCCTTAGTGCTGCCAGCTCTGACGGGCAGAAGGGTTACATATGTACTACGCTGATTCTGTCAAAGGGCAATTCACCATCTCCAGGGATAATCCCAACAATACGGTTTACTTGTGAATGAACAGCCTGAAGCCCGAGGACACCGCCCAGTATTACTGCGCAAGGCGCACAGTGAACCGATAACTATAAATGATCAATCAGAAACACCAGCTGCGGATTCCCCCTTATCCCACGGGCCGCAGAGGGGCTGCAGCTCCATAAACAAAACCCACTGGGCGCAGGAATGGGAAAGGTCACCAGGCCAGGAAAAAAGTCTCTCATTCCCAGGCAATATTGCCTCTTGTTGCCCATTGCTCCATAGTGTCCGTGCCGGGATTTCACAGGAAACTAATGGATTCCTGCAGCTCTTTCTGATTCGAAAAATGACCCAGAGGAAACTGTCAGTTGGCCCCAGGGTCACTTAGTAAGGACATGTGTGAAGGGGTGTGGGAATAGGAGTGACTTCGAATTCTGACAGGAATGGCAACATGAGAGTCGGTGTGAAAGGTCACAGATATAGGGATCTTGCCCCTCAGTGTTCCATGATGGGGATGGGATTTTGAAGCCTTCATGACACAATAGAACTTCCAGCATAAAAAGGAGAAAGTTACTGTCTACTATTTATTACTTCTTCTTCCTTATTATTACTATTGTTGATTAATACTGTTACTTATTAGTGGTGATGGAGTAGTTGGAGGTTGTGGTCCTAGCGCTTAGGGTCTCCAGTCATGGTCTAGGAGCCCATTGTCCGAGGCACGGTACAAACACAGACCATAAGACCTCTCGCTATCCTACTTACTTTACAGTTCCAGCATAAATGGGAACTGGAGCGTGAATGGGAATGGGAGTGTGAATATCAATCGTCAATAATAATTTGCCTTCAGTGCTCTCTGAATCCTCCCTCGACTCTCCCCTAAAGAAAGAGTCCCAGGCACGCCGCTCTCGGCACGCTAATCTCAGGGAGTCTCCACTGCAAAACCTTTACTCTGTCCTCTGTCTTCCCCCCTCCAGCGTCTCCCACCTGCACCCACAGGCAGCCCCTAGGCCTCTTAAAAAGCACGAGCCAGGCTTGATCATATCATGTTCCTAGGGTCATGGAACATTTCAATGTAGCTGGCTACTGCTGGGAAGGGAAAGGCCTTCCATCCCAAATCCCTCCCAGCGCCATGGGAAATCTTCCCTCTCCAGTGGCTGTCCCAACGCAAAGGATCCCCCGGACACGATCATAATACAGAGGATAAATAATAATCATAATCTGATGCAGTATGGGAATTTCTACATGGTTTCTCTGGGCTCCTTGGTGACACCACCCAGCTCTGAGCTGCACAGCCTGCTAGAATCTGGAGAGAAGTCTCCCTGAACAGTGGGGAATCAGCAGGAGTGATCCTGAGAACCTCCTACAGCAAGGTATTATAGGGTGAGTGACCCATGCGAAGAAATGTCCTTTCTGGCTGACGTGGACTATCCTTGTTATATCACCGTCTCTGAACGGCAAACACCTAAAGCTCTCGTTCTGAGGTGATGCTGGTCACACTCTAAACAGGCTCCTATTGTTTTTCCGCTGGACAGTTCATTGAGTTTTTAAGACTGGGAACAGTCAGTCATTAAGAGGAGGAAGCAGAACCCATGGCTCTTATCAGCGTGAGACCAGTGCCTGCCAGAGATGAAAAGGGCAGACAAGTAGAACAGGCTTTTAGGTCTGGATGTGTTTTCAGAAGAGCTCTTGCATGAAAGAGCTGTGCCAACATAACAATGCCGCCGGTGACAGGTAAAGTTGGGGTGTCCAGCGAGGCAAAGAGAGGCCTCAGTAGCTCTTTGTTATACTCAAATTTGGTCCTGGTTGTGGGTGGAGAGACAGAAAACAGAGGCCCAGATCCTCAGGCCTTGTCTACACAAGAAAAATACACCGATTGACTGATTTGGTGGGTTTTAATGCGAGTCAGTTTAACCATGAAAACCCCTGAGTGGAGACTCTTCTTTCCATTCAGATCAGGGTTATGGTGCGTTATACACACAATTACTGTACGCATCGAACCTAAAGAGAAGGGGCCAAATTCTCCTCGTGGTAACGTTGCTGTCAATATATAGTCACTTCCCTGTAGTAAATATAATGATTCTCAATTTCTGATGAGTGCAGGGCCACCCAGAAGAGAGGGCAGGCGAGACAATTTGCCCCAGGCCCCACAGAGGCCTCCACGAGAGTTTTTTGGGGCCCCTGGAGCGGGGTCTTTCACTCGCGCCAGGACTCCCGGAAAACTCTTGCGGGGTCCAGGCCCCCGGAGCTTCTTCCGCTCCGGGTCTTTGGCAGCAATTTGGTGGCGGAGGGGTCCTTCCTCTCCGGGACCCGTCGCCAAAGTGCCCCAGAGACCCGCGGAGGGGGGTCCTTCCGGCCCGAGACCTGCCGCCAAAGTGCTGGGTCTTTGGTGGTAATTTAACGGCGGGGGCCTCCTGAGGCTGAAGTCCCCAGGCCCCCTGAATCCTCTGGGAGGCCCTGGTTGAGTGACCGAGAACAGAACTTCACCCAGCACGGAGAGAAAAATGAATTCAGGGTAGAGAGATGGTCTTCTGCCTTTATCGACACTTTAAATGCCTCCCACATCGGCAGTTGGCTGCAGAAAGCTTTCCCGTGGTGGTTGAGCACTAGGCTCATGGGGACTGGGTTCTATTGTCACCTCTGCCAGAGAATTACTAGGTGACCTTGGACATGTCACTTCTGGATGGACTGGATCCGTCAGGCTGTCAGGAAGGGACTGGAGTGGGTCGCCCGTATCAGCAGCCGCAGTGGGAGTAGCACACGCGACGCTGATGCAGTCAGAGAATGATTCACCATCTCCAGAGACAATCCCAACAACCTGCTGTATTTGCAAATGACCAGCCTGAGGCCAGAGGACACTGTGCAGGATTCACAGTGTGGGGAAGCCGGTCTTAGCTCAGACGAAAAACTCCCGGTGCGGTTACTGACAAAAGTGCCAGCTGGTTTGATGCTGACAGTCCGCGCGCTGGGAGCTCACAAGTGAAAGGTCTATACGAGAAAATGAGATCAGTTATGGGAAGGGGTCCAGCAGCAACAACCCCTTTTTCTTCTCATTATTATTTCTCTTCCTTCATTTTACTGAAGAGCAAAGAGTTGACAGAAAAAGGGAAACAGTGAGGTGGCAAAACGGGCAGACGGGAAGAGCTACAAAGGGATCTCACGAACCTGGGAGACTGGGCAACGCAGTGTCAGCTGAAAGTCAACACTGGTAAATGCACATTGGAAAACATAATCCCAACTATCCATAGAAAATGATGGGGTCTAAATTAGCTGTTACCGCTCTGGAAAGAGATCTTGGAGTCACTGTGGGGAGTTCTCTGAAAACATCCACTCCGTATGCAGCAGCATCACAAAAGCGAACAGAATGTTGGGAATCATTACAAAAGGCATAGATAATAAGACAGAAAATATCATGTTGCCTCTATATAAATCCATGGTACGCCCACATCTTGAACATTGTGTACAGATGTGGTCGCCACATCTCTAAAAAGATATCTTGGAATTTGGGAAGGATTAGAAAAGGGCAACAAAATGATTAGGGTGTGGAACGGCTTCCTTCTAGGGAGACATTAATAATATTGGGACTTTTCAGCTTGGAAAAGAGACGACTAAAGGTGGATATGACTGAGGTCTGTAAAATCATGACAGGTGTGGAGAAAGTAAATAAGGAAGTGTTATCCTGGGAGTAATGGAAACATACCCTCAATTTACAGTTCTAGCATAAGTGGGGAGTGGAGCATGAATGGGAATGGGTGTGTGAATATCAATTGTGAATAATAATCTCCCTTCAGCGCTCCTTTAATCCTCCCTCGACTCTCCCCTAAAAAAAGAGTCCTAGGCCCGCCGCTCTCGGCACACTAATCTCAGGGAAGCACCACTGAAAAACCTTTACTCTGTCCTCAGCCTTCCCCCCACAGCGTCTCCCACCTGTACCCACTGGTGGCCCCTAGGTCTGTTAAAAAGCAGAAGCCAGACTTACTCAGATCACGTTCCTGGTGTCACGGATCATTTCAATGTAGCCAGTCCGTGCTGGGAAGGGAAAGGGCCTTCCGTCCCAAATCCCTCCCAGCGCCATGGGAAATCTTCCCTCTCCAGCAGGTCTCTCAGCCTAAAAGATCCCTGAGCACGACCCCTCCCCAAACACCACCCCCACGGACAGTATGTTGCATGACCCCTTTGCGCACGGGACGAGGCTCCAAATCTGAGTTCTCCCTCCACCCCCATATCACCCGACAATAACCGGGCCCTCAGTTCCTGTGTGAGGAAATACAGTCACTGCAGGGAGCTGTTCCTTCCTCCCAGGGGTCCAAAACTGTCAGGAGGACCCCAGCGCCCTGTGCCCGGTGCTGCACAGACAAACAGGATGGGATAGTCTGACTCCTGTCTCCGGAGCCCTGGTCTAAGGGGGGGAATGGTCCTGCTATTGTGGGAAATTTTCTTGGCTTCTGCACCCCCGCCCCCGGTAAAATGGGAGAGCGGAAGGATGTGACTCCTCCCTCCCACTTCCTTTACCCAGAGGCCTCCCTGCCCTGGAGGACTCCCCTTCCACTCTCCTGTCTGGCAGAGTCCTTGTAACCCCCACAAGGCTGGGCCCAGGATTCCTGGGGGGCTCAACCCTCAACCCTGCTGTGGTCCCCTAGGACAGGGGCCTGGGTGTGCCCACTCCAGGGTGCTCTCTCTGCACTGGGCACTTCCCTGACCCACTGATCATTACATAGAATTTAAAGCAAATACAAGTTATTTAATCAGCAATTAATTTAAAAAGGAATAAAAAAAATTGGAAAGGTTAAAGGAAAACAGGGAACAACACAGTGTCTCTGGAACGTCAGGGCAGTTCACAGTCTGTTCCTTGTAGGTCCCAGGCCTCCTTCTCAGGCTCTGGCTCTGCTGCAGGGATGCTGCGGCTTGGACACTTGCTCTGGTGGTGTCCACACACCTCCAGGCTTTGGGTGGTGGGACCCTTCTTCCCGGTAAGACCCCCTCCCAGTCTGGCCTGCCCTGGCCTTGGGGGGTGTCTTTCTGCACTGGGCCCTTGGCTGGCCCCAGTTGCTCACCGCACCCGGCTCCAGACTGCTCCAGCTCCAGCCCCAGCTCCACTGTTCTAGCTATGGCTCCACTCGGCCTCAGCACTGATGCTGCTGCTCTGCCTCCAGCCCCCCTGGGCTGCTTCCCTGGCCCCTTGGGCCCTGTGGCTGCAGCTCTGCTCCCAGCACAGGATCTGCCCTCCCTGGGTTGTGTCTCTGTGACTCAGCTCCCAGCTCTGACCTGCCCCCTGGGCTGCTTCCCTGGACCCTCTGGCCAGCCCAGCTCTGCTCCCCAACTCAGCTCGAGCCCCTGCTCCCTCCTTAGCTTGACCGTACTCTGTCTGACCCAGGCAACTTCAGCTCACAGGGAAGACGGTCTCCTGACTCCCTGATTAGCCTGCCCGCCCTGTCCATCCCGCTCACAGGCTGACTGAGGCTGACCTGGAGCATTGGCTTCTCCCCATTCTTTTAGTGTTGGGACAACAGTCCCCTTCTAGGGCGAGTCAATCAGATCACTGGCAGGAGGACAGCGTGTCTCTTACAAGGCGGGGGCATGCAAATGAGGGAGACGGTTTCCTGTTTAAATCTGTGCCTCTCTCTGCCCAGGCTGCATCCAGAGACACGATTCGCAGCCTCCTGGCTCTGAGCAGTTCCCAGCCAGTCGCCTGAGAACTTTCCGCTCCAGCACCAGGAAAAATGAGATTTTTGCTCCTTTTAAGTTTCATGGTAGCAGCTTTAAAAGGTACGTTCCTCCCTCTGAATAACTGGCAGAGTTAGAGGAATATTGTGTTATTGCTATTTCTATACCGATAGCAATGGCCTGTCTTTATTCTCAGGTGTCCAGTCCCAGGTCCAGCTGGTGGAGTCCGGAGGGGGTGTGAAAAGCCCTGGCGTCTTCACCCTCATCTGCACAGCCTCTGAGATCCCCGAAACTGATGACAATATGAGCTGGCTCCAACAGGATCCCGGAAACGGACTAGAATCAGATAATTTTCTGTATCTGAAACTATACGGCAAGCAATTCCACTGGGCTGCCATTTTTTCCTGTACAGTAGACACAGTATAACCCCCTTCTCCTGGCAGCTGAGCAGGGGCAGCAGTGACAGACACCTCGCTTTGGGCTTACACAGGAGTCCTGGCAATTGGGTGACTGTAACACAACTGTAATACCCTACTGTTACTCACACCTTCTTGTCAAATGTTTGAAATGGGACATCCTGATGATCGCTACAAAAGTTTTTTTCTCCTGCTGCTAATAGCTCACCTTAATTGATTTGTCTCATTAGAGTTGGTAAGGCAACCTCCATCTTTTCACATTCTCTCTCAATATATATCTCTCCCTACTGTATTTTCCACTGCATGCATCTGATCAAGTGGGTTTCAGCCCATGAAAGCTTATGCTCCATTAAATTTGTTAGTCTCTAAGGTGCCACAAGGACTCCTCGTTCTTTCTACCGTCAGTGTCTCCCCTTCCTTCCCAGAGCCCCCTTGAGCCTGCGGTGCGCAGTTCCCTCCCTTTATGGGGGAACCCCAATCCAGAGTGCGTCCAGTTTTGCATCACTCTCCCCTCCGACACCTGGCACGTTGGCTCTCCCAGGGCCCGTCTTGGTGTCAGACTTACAGGACAGCCTCCGTCAGTGTACAGGAGACAAGGGCATTGCGGGACTGCTCCAGCGCCTGTTAGAGTCAATAGGGTTTATCCCCCTGCCCTCATTGGGGTTTGCCTCACACTCAATGAATGGAGCAAATTTCTCATGGGGTCAAATCCTCTGCTAGCGGGACTGAGGCAGAGAGATGGAGGTTGGGGTATGGAAAGGAGCCATTCAGAGTCCAGGTGGGGCTGTGGGGCAGAGCTCACCCAGCGCCTGAATAAACCCCACGCCGCTGAGCCTGGGAATGTGGCAAAGCAGCTCGTGGATCGTTTTCACCCACCCGCCATTGGGAAATCACTGCCCGGGCTCTGCGCTGGTGTCTATGGGTGGAGCTGAGATGTTCCAACCCACAATAAAGTTCCACAATGTCCTGGAGTCCCCATGGAGACAAAAGTCATCACCCAGCCTAGGGCTGGCACTCAGGGCATTGGGGCAGTCGGATGACTAACGGGGTGGTGTAAGGGTGCAGACTCACCCCTGCGGTGCCTCCTGCTGGTCTCTCAGGGAATTAGCTCAATTTCCAACCTGGAGCTCCCTCTGCAGGCTGGTGATCCACTACCGCTTGGCCCCCGTGTCCTTCCCTGGACTCCGGTGGCCTGTTAGCTGGGATGCTGCCCCCTGGCAGTAACCCATTTCTTTCAGGGTCTCCCCTCCCCAGGAAACCCCCACCCACTATCCCCACCTCATCTTAGTATATGGCTACTGCCAGTCATCATCTAGTCCCCACGCCCTGGGTATCAGCCTACTCATCACTTGCAAGGAGGGTTTGGACCTGCTGCCTTGGCCTGCTCCTGGGCTGTCCTCTATAACCCCCAGTGCCCGTTGGCCTTATGCTAGGCCGGAGCCTGGGGCTTTCCAGGCTGGAGCTCCCCAGCTCCTCTGCCTTTCCCCAGCCCTGCTCCCCTCAGGTACCCTGTGTCCAGCTCCCCAGAACCAGGCCCTTCTCCCTCTACAGGCAGAGGGAGACTGTTTGGGCTCCTGGCTCCCAGCCTTTGTACACAGGCCAGATGTGGCCTGATCGGTGTGTGGCCCAGCAGCGGCTGCTTCCCCAATCAGCCCAGCTTTTAGAGCTGCAGCCCTCTCCAGGGCTGCTTTTTAACCCCCTCGGGGCAGGAGCAGGGAACCATCCTGCTACAGACTGGATTAATGTTTTGTGGGCTGGTGCCAAACATATTTGTGGGTCCCAATGGAGGCAACGGAGCCTGGCACAGGGGGTCGGTCCCCAGAGCGAGGGGCCAGCCAGAGGCAATGGGGCCTGGCATGGCAGGAGCACTGTTTACAAATGGGCAGTTGCCAGATGCACAGTGCCCCGCATGGCCCTGTGCTGCCAGGCTCCCCTTCCCCTCAGGGGCAGGCCCATGCTGAGCCACACAGACTCTCTCCCTCCCACCAGCCATCACCGGAACACCCCGCTCCCCCCATTCCCTATGGCCAGAGCCCCCCCAGACCTGCTATGCCCAGCACCTCCCCTCACCCATCCTACAAATGCACAGCACCTTGCACAACACCACCCTCGCCCAGCACCCCCCTGCCCACAGCCCCACCACCAGGGCCGTCCTTAGGATTTATGGGGCTCTGCACAGTATTATTAATCTGGGACCCCTATGCCCAAGTTGGGGGAAAACCACTACCCCCACCCGCAGACCCCCAGAAGAGGCCCCCAAATGCTGACACACACTGAGCTTCGTATGCAGCAGACGCTGCAGCAGCCTGGGTTTGCAGCCCACTGGGGGAGAGAGGAGGCACCAAAGGACACTGAGCCACCCGGCCTCCCTCATGGTGGCGGAGAGACACAGTTCACGACAGAGCCCCGTGTACCCTCTCCCTCACGCACAATGTGCCCGCCTAAGGACGCAACTTCCCAGCACCCTGCACAGAAGCTCCATTCCCTAGTGCCCAACACACACAGATCTTCCCCGTCACCTCAGCCCAGCAACCCCCGAGACCCACTCCTTACCCCTGCCTCCTGGCCTCACTCACTGGCCCTGCTGGGAGGTGACTGTGTCTGCCGGGCTGAGCCAGCAGCGCAGCCAGGGCTAGTCCTGGGGCGGGGAATCACTCCGGCCTCTCGGCAGGTCCGCGATCAGCCAGGCCAGGGCCTGCTCTGCCCGGGCTCCTTCAGGCCCCTCTTGCATGGAGGGACCCAGCCAAGCCCCTCCACTGTCGCCCCCCCACACACATACCTGGCTGAGACTGGCCAGGCTTCTGCACCAGTCCCAGACAGCTCAGCTCCGGGGAGCCAGAGGGGCTCAAGGGTCCAGCCACGGGGCAGAGAGGAGGAGGGAGTGGGGCCAGGGGGTGGAGAGGAGCCCTCAGCCCGAGGAGCAAGTGGTGGGTGGGGGGAGCCAGCGGGATCTCGGGGTGAAGTGCAAACGGAGCAGGCTGGGGCCCCTTCTGAGCATAGGCCTGGCTCCATGGAGCCACTGGTGCCATTGTAAACCCGACCCTGGTGACTAAGGGTTGTAGAAAGGAACACGATGGGATTCATTGGGATAGCTCAGAGAGAGATAGCGCTGAGGGAGAAGCAGAGGCATGTTCGTGGGGAGTAATGGGGGCACTAGGGTCACAGAACACAGGTCCCACTGAATGAGATTTGGCCCAGGACTTCCCAAAGTCTTGAGCGACATATGACACAGAAACCACTTTGTGCCACCTGGCAGAAGGCACAGGCTGAGGGGGGAGAGTTTTACAGGGATCCCCTGGGTCAAGTATATGCAGAACAATTCACCAAAGGATGGCAGGGAAGGTGTCTGCTGAGAGCCAGGAGTCATCAGCATCTTTGTGAAATGTATGTAGGATCCTGATCTTTTACCTCTGCTGGCTCCCATTTCACGTCTTCTACTTCCTGCAGGTCTCAGCTGACGCACTACATTCACTGATGGAAAAATCCCTGGACATGGGCATCCTCTTTGCCGATGACCTGCTCTATTTTCACAGCTGCGTCACTCCCATCGTCTTCCTTTCCATGGGCCAGGAGTTCATGGGCTGCAGGGAAAATACATGTAACTACCAAAATGCTGTGCAGTTGGCAGGAGAGCCAGCTGAATAGAGGAGAAATGTTCACGGGGAGATGGGATCCATTCACGAGCTGTATGTTAGCTCAAGATAACGAGCTTCCTAAGTGTGTTGGGTCCCCCTATAGTAACTGAACTGCACAAGATGACAGCCTACTACTGCTAATGAACTTAGCTGCTCCTTAACATTTGTGCATAACGTGTGGTGCTGAAGGTTCTAGGTTCAATCCCTGCTGATGGCACATGCTGGGGGAGGGGGATCACTCCACAAAAAGGGATCTCAGTTCATGATGAATATTTTTCACAAGAAATGGCTGGGCCTGTGGCACTTGACCACAGGCCTGAGCCGACGGGCATCTTCCCACCGCTATCAGTGGGGACTGGATCAGACCACTGGCAGCAAAGCTTGATCAGGATGCTTTGCTATTGTGCCACTAAAATGCTGGTCTGTAGCGTTCTCTGGTGTTTGCGTCCCTGCTGATTTTCTAGGCTCACTGTCGACTTCTAACAGCCTCACAGAACAGCTGGGGTGATTTTCTTTTGCCAATAAAGGGATTTTCTCCCCATGAGGCTCTCATTTGAAATAATTGGCAGTGGCTCTGTGTTGGGGATGGTCTGTCTGAGCAGCAGCCCTTGTGCTTCAGATGGGGTGACCACCTAGTGGCTAGAAGGTTTTTCTCAAAGATGGTGCTGCAGGTATATGCACAATATGCTGCACAGCAGATCTCGTGGCTCTAGAGGGCAGTAGGGTCTAAGGATTAGAGCACAGGCCTGGGAATCTGGATTCCTGGGTTCTATCCACTTTTGGATGGGGACTGGGATCTAGTGGGAGACAGCGGAGGGCCAGGGAGTCAGGACTCCTGGGTTCTACCTCACAGATCTGAGGGGAAAGGGGTCTAGTGTTGTGGGGGCTGGTGGGAGTCAGGAGGACCCGATGAAACTACTGAGCAGCAGCCACAAGGACCATGGCAGCCCAGACTGTCTGTGCCCTTTACTCTCTCCAGCAGGCAGCCGCAGTGACACTGGGTTAGTGCTCAGAGCAAGGTTGCTTTATCCTGCAGTGGTGCGTAGGACTGGTGGTTTTGCTTTCGGATACAGCGGGGCATAAATAATGCAGCAGAATAGTGAGGGTAGTTTGCTCTTCCGTTCCCCTTTCTTTGGTGGCACTTGGAGCACATTATAGGCAGCCATTAGCTCAGTCTTCATGCCTGTGTGTGGTGGGAAAGGAAGTTGTCTTGTCCTAACGCCAGGCAATGGCAACGATGGGAACCAAATCCTTTCTACCCACTTCCCCTGCTCGAACCCTGCAGACCCAAATCCCCTCCCCGAGCTGCGGATGGAACCCAGGAGTCCTGACAATCAGCCCCCCACCCCTCCCGACTCCAAGGAGGAGACACAAATTCCCTCCCAGAACTGGAAACACAACTTTGGTGTGTCTTGTTTATTTAGCTGTGAACTCCTTGGGAGATTCTGTTCCTCTACATTTGTAGAATGCCCAGCACAACAAGGCCCAAATCTCAGTAGGGCAGGGACTGTCTCTCGCTGTATGTCCGGGCAACACCGAGCACAACAAGGCCCAAATCTCAGTAGGGCAGGGACTGTCTCTCGCTGTATCTAGGCAGTGCCTGGCACAAGAGGGCCCTAGCACACACAAAGCATCAACCTATCATTATACACATGTTAAATATGAATGAAACAATGAGGTTAGCTCAGGTGAGCTAATATCAGAACTACTCTTGGGGTCTCTCCAGATCGACTCCTGCTCTACACTATAACATTTAACCCTCTTCAGTAGCGTTTGAAAAACACTTTCCGGCCACACAGAAAACTGCTTTAGTCAGTTATGGTTGGTTCTAAGCAACATCACAAAGTGACACTGCTCTTTGAGGACTAAAGAACAATTTATCTCAGGTCATTCCAGGCTCAATTGTTTCATGAGACCTGTAAAATGACCTTGAGACTTCACGTGGTATTCGGAGTGGAGCTAACAGATTCCTCTTAGCTCCCTCGTTAGGCCCCTCTACATTTATCCCCTCCCGTACCAGGGCCCCTACTTCATCCTTCCAGCCTCCCAAGGAATATCTCTCTGTGCCCATGTTAATGTAACCAGACCGTGTCATCACACTACAAAGCACTTGTGCTTGTACCTCCGCTAACATCCCCACCAGCATGTGGCACCACAGAGGTCGTGATCTCACCTGGGGCTGGGACTGACTGTCACCATTTGTGTGTGAATCACCTGGCACAATAGGGTCCAGATCTCGTCTGCCTCCTACTCATTACCATAATACAGATGATAAAGAATAATCATAATCTGATCCGGTATGGGAATTCCTACATGGTTTCCCTGGGCTACTTGTGACACCACCCAGCTCTGTGCACACAGATCCACAGGAAATAACCAGGTAAGTACTGAAAAGGCAGGTCCTTGGGGTTCAGTCGTGTGCCTCCAGCCCTAGAGTACCAGGAGCTGCACAGTCTGCTAGAATCTGGAGAGAAGTCTCCCTGAACAGTGGGGAATCAGCAGAAGTGATCCTGAGAACCTCCTACAGCAAGGTATTATAGGACAAGTGACCATGTGAAGAAATGTCCTTTCTGGCTGACGTGGACGATCCTTGTTATATTACCGTCTCCGAACAGCAAACGGCTAAAGCTCTTGTTTTGAGGTGATGCTGGTCAGACTCTGAACAGGCTCCTATTTTTTGTCCACTGGACAGTTCATTTGGTTTTTAAGACTGGGAACAGTCAGTCACTAAGAGTAGGAAGCAGAACCCATGGCTCTTATCAGCGTGAGATTGGTGCCTGCCAGAGATGAACAAGGGCAGACAGGGAGAACAGGTGTCAGGTGTGGATGTGTTTTCAGAAGAGCTCTTGCATGAAAGAGTTGTGCCAACATAGCAATGCCACCGGCTACAGGTAAAGGTGGGGTATCCAGCGAGGCAAAGAGGGGCCTCAGTAGCTCTTTGTTGTACTAATATTGGGTCCTGGTTGTGGGTGGAGATGGAGAAAACAGAGGCCCGGAGTCTCAGGCCTTGTCTATACAAGAAAGATACATTATTTGACCAGTGGTGGGATTTTAATCTGTGTTAGTTCAACCATGAAAACTCCCGAGTGTAGGCTCTTCTTTCCATTCAAATCAGGTTTATGTTGCATTATCCTAAATTGACAAGGAATCAGTTTCAGCTGAACTAAAATACAACACTGCTAAACCAAAAGCAGTATCCACCAAACAGTCTGTAGCACTGGTTCAACCTACTCACTTTACGTTGCTCTCTCTCTCTTTGGTACTTTCATGGCTCTTGATAGTTCAAAATTTGGAAGGGTTACAAAACCTCAGGCTTAGGGCTTAACCAAATGTCTAACTGTTGGGGATCAGGATGAGACTTTTATGAGGGCAGATTCTCCCACACCAGCTCATGTGGGGTTCTTAGGCCTTCTGCTGAAGCAGTGGGTCCTGGCCAGTGCCAGAGATGGGATACTGGAGGAAATGACTATAGGGTCTAATCCAGTCTTGCCATTCCTTTCCACTGGAAAGCCATTTGGGATTTGCTAGCGGGGGTCAGGAATGGCAGACATTTCTGGGGAGGACAACCTGACAGCCCTGCCTGGGGGAGGGAAGTACAGGGGAGCATTAATTGGGACGTGGAGAAGTGGATAACTCTCAGCCTTCTCTTGCTACATTATTGTCAGCCAGTAAACCAGCAGCTGAGTACAAACCACTGGAAGCATATTCCACTGGTGTCTCTGGTGTACATAAATCTGAGCATGCCTGAGAGCTCCTCTGATTTTATTACTTGCTACATTCATGCCTCCAGGCGTGGCTTTGAGACTCAGGTTATGGAGGGAGGGTTGCCCAGGGGTTAGGGCATTAGCTTAGGACTCAGGACACCACAGCTCAATCTCCTGCTGCGCCACAGACTCTTGAGTGACCTTGATTACGTTATTGAGTCACTCTATGCCTCCGATTCCCATTTGTAAGAGAGGGATAATAGCACTACCCTTCTTCGCAGGGGTTTTGGAGGTTAAGCATATGAACAATTGGCAGATACTTCATCTATGGGGGGCCATATATGCACTCACGGTAGACACGTCTCTAGTGGGGAGGGGCAGGCCTTTCACAGGGGGACTTGTTCTTGGACAGCGTCTTAGCACTGTGCTGAGTTTGAATTGGCCGAGTACCGAAATGGGGGGAGGAGATTAAAGGGTTTTCCTCACGTATTAAGAAAATTCTTTAGATCTGTTATTATTCTTCGATATCCCCAAAGCGCATTTTGTTCCAAAGTTCAGATTCAATATGTCCATACAGTTCAAAGTGGGTTGAGTGCTGGAGAAACAGAGAGGCCCTCACTGATTGATATTAGCTTACTACTGTATGTCATTTCCATTACACATCTGGCCAACTTGAGCTCCAGTGGTCAACGATTTGGGGTGAGGGTGGGGTCTCATATTTTGGGGCCTCAAGCAGAAGTGACTTGATCTTGATTCCCAAAAGTCCTGAACATCCCAGGCTGTGCAAAGAACTCCCTCCCCCACGCTCATTCTCTAAAACGTTTGAAAATAACAGAGGATGCTGAGAGAAAAAAGTGAAGTGGGGTGAAATTTCTCACCTAAAACACCTTATTTTTAACCAGAAATGATTTTGTTTTTTCAAAATGAAAAATTTTCATGGAAAAGAATAAATGAATGTTGAGTAACATTTGAATAAATATGTTTTGAGTTTTGGCTTTTGATTGCCCACCCAGAATGGCAAAGCAACCGTGAGAAATATTTTGTCTATAATTTTTTCATTAAAAAAAACAAAAAACCACTTAGTTTCTCCAGTGTAGATGTAACTCCACTGACAGAAGAGTGAGTCTCATAGACTCATAGGTCAGAAGGGACCAATATGATCATCTAGTCTGACCTCCTGCACAAGGCAGGCCACAGAACCCTACCCATCCACTTTTATAACAACCCCTAACCCATGACTGAGTTATTGAAATCCTCAAAATTATGGTTTGAAGACCTCAAGCTGCAGAGAATCCACCAGCAAGCGACCCATGCCCCACGCTGCAGAGGAAGGCGAAAAACCTCCAGGGCCCCTGCCAATCCGCCCTGGAGGAAAATTCCTTCCCGACCCCATATGAGCGCAGGTGTGTGGTCGCGGCCAATGTTGTGTATTGCGTCCGTTGGTGTCCTTGCAACAAGAGTGTACTGTGTCACACCCCTTGGCCTTAGACAGATGGCTGCAGCGCAGGTTTTTTAGTGCGTGCAGTACTAAGGTAAGGGCTATTGGACGTGCTATCAGTCACGATTGGATAGACGTGGTGTTGACGGAGGCGTTTCTCTGCAAGTCGCTCTCTAGGGATCGAGTTGCTTCCATCTAGTTTGAAGCCGGGAGTGTGTTCCAGGTCAAGTGACTCCTCTCTTTGATACGATTGGAGTAGCGTGCTGCCTAGATAGGCGGCGGACTAGTTCGGCATGGGCGTCGTATAACAATTCTATTCATCGTACTTTGCGAATTGGAGGGGGCCATGGGTTTGAAGGGTGGGACAGTTGTTTGGACGGCATGGGGTGAAAGCAGTCCTTTCCTGGCATCCTTGGCAGGGTATTTTCCATCTCCTATTTGGTCAATTACGTGGTGGTTAGCGTATTTTGGCTTGCCTAACTGATCAACAGCTGTCATTGGTTGGTATCGGGTAGCATTCGATGTGGGATCTTATTTAATTTCCGGAATCGTACACATCAGGTGCCATCAGCTTGGGGACTAGTCGATCGGACTGGACCCTGGTTGGGATTCTTCAATTGACCCGAGTTCCAGCTCTTTCACACTTCCATCTTAATTTCTTCCCTTTAGTCCGGTATTTCAGCTATGGTCTTTGTTACCCTTCTCCCGGGCTTCGGTGCATATGACTGGTTGGATGTGCCGTTCGAACCTGGTTGGGTCACCATTACATCCTGTTCCGGTTCGGGTCATTTCAATGTCTGTTGTTCGTGGGGTTAGTCAGGAGATATTCCTTTCCTGCTCTTGGGCGTTTGCTGAGGTAGTTCCTCGAGTGCAGAACGTTTTCTGTCTGCCAGGGTCAGTAAGGTTGATGTGGTATATTTGCTCTGGCTCCGGTCGGTGGTTGTCTACCTTATAATTCCACTTCTCCAATGGCTTCACTATTCATCTGGTTCCGTGCCACTGGGCTAGATTTGCTTTCTTGTGGTGGCTAACACCATCCACCCGTTCCCCCGGCTGAATCTTCGCATTTTTCGCCTGACCGTTGTAGTATGTCCGCCTGTGCCTCTTGTGCTTTTCAAATGCTTTCCCGTATACTCCGGGGTACTCGATATCCGCTCTCGTCTGTGTGCACCATTGTACACATGCTCAGTACATATTCTTCTGGGTGGTGTTGCCTCCCACGCGATCCTCTCTCGGCGTACTCCAATGGATGTCCCGCGTGGTGGCGTCCTTGATAAGAGTTCAAAGGGAGAAAACCTCGTTTGACACCGGGATCTCCAGTTAGGCATAGTACGGCAAAAGAGTGTCCCAGTTTTTTCCATCTGTGACCACCTTCTTGCGATCATAATTTGAGGGTTCGATGAATCTTTCGACTAGTCCGTCTGTTCTTCGCTCGTGATTGACGAGGTTCCGATGGCTTGTATCGAGGGACATAAGTTTTATTGTTTTGTACGTAACGGGGGCTTCCCTGGATCTGTCAGGTTCCTTCGGGATGCGCACCTGGGACGAAACCTTGTAGAGTAAAGATATATTTATATGTGCCTTAGATGGGTCTATATAAGGTTGCTGGCGAGTATCGTGTGGCTAGTCAGGTGCTCGTCACGTTTCGGCCCGTGCCGTTGTGGCACTTATGTCCATTAGCTTATTCCTCGTCGAACGGACTCATAATTAGGTGAAGTATGTGGGCCGCAAGTGAGGTCGGTGGTGTTGCAGCTGGCCTTCAGGGAGGAGGCAAAACGTGTGGATTGCTCGTTTTCTGGCCGGTAACTTTTAGTATTTCTATCCGGTCGGTCTTACCCTAGATGTCCCCCAAATAATTTGGATGTGAGCTACTTTAGTGGCCCTTATTGGTGTTTCCGGGGATAGGTGCTTATTCTCCCCTCGTATTTGCTTTCTGTTACAACAGATCACGTTTGGCAGTTAATATGGCCTTGGGCCTTTGACTTTTCCTTCTAAGGCACTCCTTTTACTTCGACTACTTCCTCCCTCACGTTTGCATCTAATGGATCTTCGGGCCTTGGGTCCTGTCCAAGGGTCCTCACGTGCAGTGCTGTGAACCTGAACCTAAATTCCAGTGGGCCTATTTCAACTCTTCCCCCTGGGGTGCTTCCGACTTGGGCAGGAACTCTTTCTGATCTCCTTGTGACGTCTTGTAACCTTCTCCTTGCTTTCCTGGGCAGGTATCGCCTTACCCACAAGGGACTTTTTGATTACTTGCCAGAATCATTCTGAGGGTTTTCCCCTAACTGGTTTTTGCGGCCCTTCCGTTCTCGCCTAGCCCTGGGCGGTTTTCAGGGGATGAGAACATTCTGGAGCAAATTCGCACATTTGGGCGGGCTATCTTTAGTTGCTTCTGTCAACGTGGGGGTTGCTACCCTCCTCCTCGCTCTATCGGTCTAGTAAGTTCTCAACCCGAGGAGTCTCTCCCAATCAAAAGGACTAAGGGAGCTATGTAGGACTACTCCTGAAGAAATCTGGTGCGGTATTCCGTGGCATTTCGAATCGTTACTGGATTGTAGGGTAAAAATTCACGGATTGCAAAAATGTCGCTGTTACCTTGTGCTTTTGGCTCGAGTTAGTTGGTCTGTTCCCCAACTTTCCCGAGACAACGTGACGCAACTCCCCGATCTATTATGCTATGGTTTTTATACCATTCATTTTTACTGGTTCTGGTAAATCCAGTGTGAGGTCAGTGTAACCCCTGCAGGCGTTTTGATCAGGCCACGTGCTCCCCATAACTCCTCAGATTACACTGCTAGGCACTCTTGTTGGGACATTGGGCTGCTATATCACCAATTCCCCATTCATACACCGTCCCTCTTCCAGTTAGTCACCCCCTGACCTGGCTAGGTTCTTGCCGGCCCCCACCATCTCCCCACCCCAGGTCCCTTTCTGGCCTCTGAGCCTTCCCACTGTCATTCTCCCGGTTATGTTTTTTAGAGTTCTCGCAGTCCAGGCCTGGGTTTGGTTTGGGGTTGTCTTCCTGGCGTTGCGTTTCCCACTTGGGTCTGGCAGTCGGGGCTGCCAGTTGTCTTTCACGGGAGACACTCATTAGTGGTAGAGGGGTTTCACCCACCAAGTCCTGTCCTGGTGGTACCCCGCTATTACGGTCAATATTATACCTCCATCTCTCATCACTATGGTTCAGGGCGCAGCGTAGGGTTGGTGGACTCAGTCAAAACTGATTCGGGTTCTTGTCCTCCTATTTCGCATTCATGGACTCTGCTTGTGTGCCGTTGTCTCCGAACTGGCCAGGATCTCTGCCTTTAGCGATGGGATGTTTGCTGCAGTTTGCATTATCTATAGACCTTGCTGCTTCCCCACATAGGACTGGGGCAAGGATACCAGTACCATGTTCTCGGCGCGGTGCCCAGGCGTTCTCTCAAACAGAGTTGCTTCCATTCTTCCTGGTCATTTTTTGTAGTATGGCAGCCCGGTATGGTCGGTCCTTCCGTTGATTCTGTTCCTGGTGGTTTGGCTTTAGGGTCTTTGGCGAGGTCGGTGTGTGTGCTCAGGCAGCAGCTGATTGTCTCTTGTGCTTAGTCGCCTTGGTGGCGGTTGCCTGGCCTGGTGCTCCTGCTGGGCCGCGGTGGCATGTTAGGGCGATCAAGTCGATCCATCTAGGTGGGTTATGTTCCCTGCGCTATGTCCCAGCGCATCCCACCCTTACCCACGTGTCTGGCAAATTGCCGGTATTTTCTCTGGGTCTCGCGCTTTCTTTCTCTGGGGGTAGTTCAGGCGATATTGTTGCCTACTGAACAGTTCTAATCATTCACTAGGTTGAGGAGGGATGGAGGGGAGGGACCTGGGCCGCCCTCTACTCCAGGTCCCACCAGGGCCCTGGGAGTTGTGGTGAACCATTGACTAGCGGTTTCTTCCCTGGGTTAACTTCCCTCTTCCCGTCGTTGTGAGGCTTTTGCCTCCTTATACAGCCTGGTGACCCTTAGGGTTCTGTTGGGCTCCCATCCCGCAGCCTCCTCCAACCTTCTATTCCGGCTCTTGATGGCAATCTGCACTCTGCTCCACTCACCCTTTCTCCTTCAACTCCACTCCCGTTGACTGAGAGTATTATCCATGACTGGTCAGGTTCTACTGAGTCACGTTGCTTCTCTACTGGATCAGGTGCTCTAATTGGCCCGCTGTTCTAGTTATCTAAGCAACCTCGCTCCTTGGCAGGTAGGCCCTGCTAACATTTACTGCGTCTGATGCCATTGCGGTATCCCACTTTTATTTATACAAATGGACTGCAAATACCGGACCAGATTCTAGGAGCGCCTGTTAACATCTTTGGGCTTTCATTTACAGCCATCCTTTGATTGCGGGCCTCCCACTTCCATATCTTATGGATATGTCCTGCACCATAGCCGTTTGCAGACTATTTGGATGTCTGCTATAATTTGGCAGTTGTGTATTCATGGCTCTGGTGTTTGCATCTGGGAGGCAGGATTTCACTTGGCTATTCAAAAGGGTATGTTTGGTGGGATGCAGGATCCGTGTTCGTGGGATTGGCTGGGTTCAACACTGCAAGTACACAGGAGGATAGGCCGTCCACCAAAACAGGGTACAGCTTTTCCTGGGTCTGCCATAGATTCCAATCATTTTGCCTCATTCTGCACATTGCTGTCACCATTGACAAACCTCATGTAGGCCAGCGTACCCAGCAGGCAGTGGATTAACTGGGATACAGGCTTTGCTTAATGAGGATATCTTCAGTAACACTGAGTAGGGTTGGTGTCTGGGAGCTTTTGCTCCTGTTTATATTACAGGGATGCTCCACAGTGGATGGGGTGCTGTCCAAATATTCAGGTGGGAACATCCTACTATACCTAAAATGGTAGGCTCCAGCAAATGAGAGCTGGTTTCTAACACTGAAAGGGCATGGCCATCACGAGATGAGGGGTGGGGTGGGTACTACCTGTTCGGGGTGCCTTAATCTAGTAACAGATATGACTCCTAATGGTGCAGATGATGGACTTAACCCTCACATATCTTGGCTGCACACTCCCCTCTTCTATTTCTGTATGTGCTTTCTAGGCAGTTGATCCACTGTGCCTTAGCTATGCCTCCTCTCTACTTCTTTTCAGTTTCTCTTTGGTTGATTCGTGCAATACATGATCTTAGAGACTCAGATGAAACAACCGCTGCAGCTGTACTGAACTGGTCTTTAACAGCGGCAAAATAAGTGTGTGTTTCATTATATGTTTAATAACCGCCACACACGAACAACTGCAAACCCTGACAGCAGAAATTATGGTATATTACTGTAACAAACTTTTTTAGCATTTAATTGGCTCCTATCCTGATGTAATCATTGGCACTTTACATAGTTGAAGAATGTTTTTTAATCTTTGGGTACACCTTTAATCCAGTGGGAATTTTTATTTGTATTTCACCTGCCAAAGTTCAATCATTTAAACGTGTTGTAATTGGTTACTGCTTCTCTGTATAACATGTTCACAATCTTATACCTAGTTCATGTAAATATTGCTTAACAGGAGTATTTATTCATTCAGTAGTTCCCTTTGCAGTCAATTAAATGCTCATGTGTTCTCAGATCGAGCACAATTTGTCACATAACGTAGATCTGCGAACCCTGACCCACTTATTTTGTGAACTACTGTATTAATTCTCCGGATTTTGTTTTTTCCTATGTGGTTTGGCCCTATTCAATTTTTCATGGGATAATTATGAGACACAAAGGTGACTTTCTATAGCTTTTCTAGGATTAAAGTGAAAACTTTTCTGCATTAGGCAATGCTTATAATATTGTCTGGGTGTCCATTGCAGCAGTTTTTTGTCTCTGGCTTCTAGGCCACTTCCTACACTATGGTGCTACAGCGGCACAAATGTGTCAGTAGCTATGCTGCTGTAGTCGCTGTTGTAGTGTTTCCTTGGAGAGGAAGTGGTTTTTTTTAGGTGGAGAATTGCCATTCTCTGAGTGTCGTTGTAGGTTGATGGAAGCACTCTCCATTGACCTAGCTCCGCGGTTATCAACTGTGCGTCAGGCCCAAGTGGGTTGTGCCCATTTTAATGGGGTCACCACGAGCCAGGTTAGACTTGCTGGGGCTTGGGTTGAAGCGAAGTTGACGGGCTAGCCTTGGGCAGCGGCTCGGGCTCTGCCCTCTTCTCCCTCCTGGATGGGTATGTAATAGTTTGTGTCAGAAGGGGCTGTGGTGCAATGAAGGTTCTTGGAATGCTGACTAGTGAGAGGTGATTGATGCTCACACTCGGGTGGGGTAAATTTGCCCTGGCTTACTATTGACTACTTTTTTAGACCAGGTTAAGGCCCGGTTGCATTTATTACTACTGGTACTTTTGTCTCTAAGTGATACTTTTATTCCAGAAGCAATCAATCCATGGAGCTATTCTGGTGCATTGCGGATGTATTTTCGTGGTTCTGTCTCATCTGTAGCAGCCTTTTAAAGTTTGGAATTGCAAAAGAATATCAGTAGATGTTACCCCAGTGGTCCCCAACCTTTGTTGGTGGGGCGCCAGAGAGGACGTGCGCGGACTTCGAGCATCTGCCTCTTCGATAATGTCGCTTGTCGTGCAGCGGCTATCCAGGTGTCGCGCGCGAATTCGCCGGGTTGTTGAGGAGAGATCATGGCATCGCCGCTGAATTCGGCGGCGAACCTCTGGATGATGCCGCTTGCCACTGACAATGACTCATTCAGAGGGCAGTGCTCGATCGCGCACGGTCCTTCATCTTGGCGCCCACCGACAAAAGGTGGGGGACCCTGGGGTAGCTTTCTATTGATATTCTTTTGCTTTCAACATTTTAGCGTGCCTCTGATGAAATTGACGAACGCTACTGAAAATAAACTATCTGCATAGTTGAATGTCCATAGGGATTATTGCTTGGATAAGTTATCCTTTAACAGGTTTACCAGTATAGTTAATAATCCGGGCCTTAATCTGGTCTACATATAAATTAGGTCATATAGTAAGTTCAGGTATGAAATTCACTCCCTCCAGTGTCTGAGCTATCCAATCTCACCTCTGCGTTAGGTCAGTTCTCCTTCATTGCACCAGCCCCTTCGCACAAAACATTATTACATGCTCATCAGGGGGGGAGGGCGAGCCGATGCCTGCTGCCCAGGCTACGCCCTCCAACTTCGACTTAACCAGCCCGGTCAGTCTACACTGGCTTGGACCCATAAATGGGTCACACCCACTTGGGGTCCTGCGCACAGTTGATAACCGCTGAGCTAGGTCATGGAAGAGTGTTCATAACTGACTATCCTCGAGAGATGGCGATTCCTCCACCTAAGAAAAACCACTTCCTCACCTTCAGCGAATCTAGACATGCCTACGCCGCATAGCTTACTGCAGAACGTTTGCGCTGTAGCCCCTAGTGTAGGAGTGGCCTGGCAGATGACTACCTGCTTGCTAAGGACATCCAGAATTTCTAAGCATTGTCCTAAGAATAGTTCACTTTAATTGCCTTAAGCTATTGAATCTCCTTTTGGTCTTTTGTTCTGAAATTTTGATAGGGCCAACCATAGAAATAAAACAATCTCTGGAGACTTATACGTTGTTCCAAATTAGACGTGGGTCAGGTTCTGTTCATGGATTCTACTGTTTATGACTATCATTGTGCTCATCTTGCTGGCGTTCTTGACTTCGTGGAGTACTTGTGTAATTATCCTGTAAGCTTACAGAACTAGTTTATAGGATATTGTGTCATGTTATATTACAGGCGAGCAACTGGTAACTATACACGTTTTAATTGATTGCTTAATTTTCAGTGTTAATACATCTATCACCTTGATTAGTTGTCCCGAGATAACACTGTTCCATTATTTTTTAGTTCTGTTTTGGGATGCCTTATCCCTAATGTTTTTACGTTATGTAGCCCATTTATTTTTCTGTTTTCAGTTTGCTTTGTTACTGGGGTGGTGTTATTAATATATTGATCAATTTTGCTGCTGTTACTGATCATGTACCTGTTCGCTGGCTGGTGTTTTCTGGTCTCTAAGATGATTGTAGTTTCAGATCAACCCAAAGAAAATGAGTTGGTTAGGGAAGGATGGTCTGTATAGCACAGTTTGGATCTGCCTGAGCAATACGAAGAATAGAGGGTATCAACATGGGGTTCGTTCCAATCATCCTGCAAATTAGGAGAATGTAGTCTGTTACTAGTACTACAGGTGTGCCTTCAATTCCAACCTTTTCCCGTTGAGCCGGCTCTTCCATGATGTCCAGTCCTCCCTGCTGGTCATGCTTTAGGTATTACTGTTCTTTTGGGTTTTGTTTCCGTTTTCAGTCCTGTAGTTGATTTGTCTAATGGGTTATGTGACTTTTGACGACAGGATGAGACGATTCATCAGTTAGGCTATCGATAGGGAAGCGGTTGCTAGTCCAGATGGTGGACAGTATTGCAGAAGAGGAAGAGTGGAATAGAAGGTTTGAGAGTGCCTCTCGCGATTGTAGCCACAACACAGTCCCTAGGTTAAGGAGGCACCGAGGCTTGATATAGTAAAAATCCTTCACAAGCTGACGTGTATTGGAAGTAACCCTAGGATAACCGCTAGTCAAGTGCCAACCCAGGGGCGCCCTGGTTTGCGGACCTGGTAGGTAGAGGGGCGGCCTCATGGGCTCCCTCCCTCTTCCACCTCCCCTCCTCCCAAGACATAGGGGAATGATTAAGAACTGGCAGAAGGTCAAGCAAACGCCCTGAACCTACCCCAGAGTAAGAGAAAGCGCGAGACCATGAGAACCAATAATCCGGCACATTGCCACCCGTGGTGTCAGGGGTGGGCATGTGCGAAGGGCGTGGGCGACATTAGTTTCCAGGGGGAGACATAAACCCTCCACCCTAAGATGGACGACTTGTCAAGGCCCTTAGTGTTACATAGCACACCGCGGCCCAGCACTAACCGGAGGCTAACCATAGGGTTCCAGGCCAACCGAATCAACAAGAGGCGACGTAGATTGCAGCAAGGAACTAATCAGCTATGCTGAGTTCCGGCCTGGGCTCAGGACCGAGCCCTGGACTGAGAGACCTAATAGGCAGTAGACGCCTTATTTGGAACAGAATCACCACGGGAAGGGACCCGACCATACGCGGGCCGCCACTCTCCTTAAAAAAATGACCAGGAGGATCGATGTGGAAGCATACCTCCTTGTTTTGCAGAGACCAGCCCTGCGAGGCCTGGCCCCAGAGAACAATCGTTTTCTGGCTATCCTTGCCCCATTCCTTCATGGCCGGAGCCCAGAGGTCTACTTACGATATGTTCTTGCAGACCGCCTGTCAGCAAACTATTCCAGGCTAACAAGCAGAGACTCCGGCCAGTTCGGAAGTGACAAGGCACTACAGCCCAGAGGGTTCCATGAAGTGGCGATATATGGAGAGACAAGACACCCCGACTCAGTTGTTGACTTGATCCACCTGACCCGGAATGGCTGCCGGACCATAGCGCGAGGGGACACAATGACTAGCCGTTCCAACTCGGCCATGAAGCTTTAAAATCCAATTATGAGCAGCTTCTAGGGGTTGTGGGGAGATGGTGGGAGATGTGAGAGTCCCCAGCGGAATCAATGTGTGAGGAAGGAGACAGAGCGTCTGGTCCAGTTGAAGCTTTCCCAAGAGACTGTACATCCCAATGCCTCTCTTATCGCACCACTGCCTGAGCATCTTTAATTCATCATAATCTGTTGCATCCTTCGTCACCCCGCTCTAGGACCGGCAGAATCCACTGAGGAAGTAACACCATGCCCGCCTCCGATCTTTCTGTGTGCTTGACGTACTTCCTCCGGAAGTTTGCCTCGGGTCCTCCTTGAACAGTCCAGGTGAGTAACTAGCCGCTCTTCATTCAGTTCCACCATGACAAGGCATCAACGGATTTCTTTCTGGCTTCCGGTAGGATCCTTTTACAGCCTCAGGTCCACAATTCCTTGTATCTTTAGCCCCCCGGCCCGATAGCACACCCTTCTGTCTCCCGCGTCAGGTCTAGTTTACAGCGCCTGATCCTTATTCTTCTCGTAAAAGAGTCTCCAATCCTCAGACTGCCTTTTCTGGCGACGTGTGTTTCTGGTCTATCCCCCGCTGGCCGCAAGCCCTCGCAATACCTTCGGGCTAAGTCTATTGTGTCGCTCCGGCCCCTCCCGTGACTATGGGCTGCTCGTGCTCTTTTTCCTTGCGCCTCTCTCCTTCGTGTCACCACTCGCGTTGCTCCATCTTTCATTTTCCAACTACAAAGCAAACCTGTTCCTGAGTTCTATTTCTCCGTCGCTGGCCCGTCTTTTCCTCTGCCTGGTTCTCCTAGTCACATGCTTCCACCGTCCACTTTCCTCACCCAGCAGCCCCTCCTCAGAATTCTTTGGTCCTGCTTCAATCTGCAAATCTGAACTTATCCCCTGTGCCTCATCATGTCTGTGTTCCATCATCTGTCGGCTTGCTGAACATTGTTCAGAGAGGTCGTGTTACTACGTTGGCAAAAGTTCTTCTGTTGGCATACGCGACATCTACACAAGAGCCCCTCATGTCACAGGCTTTGTAGTGTAGACATGGCCTTCTTTCTCTCGATGGGGGGAAGGGCTGGAATAATTTGTACCAGGAAAAGCACACTAGTATATCAGTATAGGTAGGCTGGCAGAGTGCTCCTAGTGTAGACCTGGCCTGATGAAACTATTGCCAGTGTGAGGAATCAGACTCATTTAAATAATATTGCAGAAAGAGCAGGATCAAGTAACTCCAAACTATTTCCTTGCAGAGGTCCTTGGACGCAGGTGCAAGCGTTGATGTGCCAGTGAGTGTTCAAAATTTACTTTGCTCTTAATCTGTTTAATGTTACCCCAGTTCCTCTTAACTATCTCAAACTCGGAGCCCGGGGTCAGTTGGACAGATGTGCAAGGTTTGGGGCAAAAGACAAAGCAAAGGGCTTCCAAGTCCTAAGGGGGCATGTAAGAGTTAATCCAGGTGTTCTTTGCAGTTTCAATTCTCTGACCATACTAGTACCTAGTTTGGTGGCAAGTGTCAGAGGGGTAGCCGTGTTAGTCTGAATCTGTAAAAGCAGCAGAGAATCCTGTGGCACCTTATAGACTAACAGACGTTTTGGAGCATGAGCTTTCGTGGGTGAATACCCACTTCGTCAGATGAATGTAGTGGAAATTTCCAGGGGCAGGTATATATATGCTAGCAAGCAAGCTAGAAAAAAAAAGATTAGTACAATCAGGAAGGATGAGGCCCTGTTCTAGCAGATGAGGTGTGAAAACCAAGGGAGGAGAAACTGGTTCTGTAGTTGGCAAGCCATTCACAGTCTTTGTTCAACCCTGAGTTGATGGTGTCAAATTTAGTTTGGTGGGTCTCTCTGGGCTCTGCTCTCTACAGCCATGAACAGACTCACTTCCTAGGTCAAGTCATACACATTGTGAGCTACAATTAAGCCCACTAATTCTCGCCTTATGTTCAGTGGATACAGAGGACAATTGATCACAGTCCTCTTTAGAACAACCCTTAATAGATTTGAAGACTTGTTATCAAGTCCCCCTTCTCAGTCCTCTTTTCTCAAGACTAAACATGACCCATTTTTTAACCTCTCCTCACAGGCCACGTTTTCTAAACGTTTTATGATTTTTGTTGCTTTCCTCTGGACTTTTTGATTTGTTTACGTCTTTCCTAAAGTGTGGTGCCCAGAACTGAAAACACTATTCCAGCGGAGGCCTCCCCAGTGCTGAGCACAGAGGAACAATTACTTCCCATCTCTTACATTCAACACTCCTGTTAATATATCCCAGAATGATAATAGCCTGGTTTACATCTGCATCACACTGATGACTCATATTCAATTTGTGATTCACAATAACCACCTGATCCTTTTCAAGGGTATTACCACCTAGTCAATTATTCCCTATTTTGTAGTTATGAATTTGGTTTTTCTTTCCTAAGAGAAGTACTTTGCACTTGTCTATTGAATTTCATCTGGGTGATTTCAGTCCAATTCTCCAATATTTCAAGGTTGTTTTGAATTCTAATTCTGGTTTCCAAAGTGCTTACAACTCCTCCCAGCTTGGTGTCATCTGCACATTTTATACGTATTTTCTCCACTCCATTATCCAAGTCATTAATGAAAATATTGAATAGTATATAGCAGATCCCAAGATGGGGTAAAATAGTGTTGCTCTATCAACGTAAGCGGAGACAGATCAATGGGTGTAAATCAACCATCGCTCCAGTAAAGTCAGAAGGTCCAGATCGCCTTCTGGAGTAAATTATCCACAGCTTCGCTGGAGTCAATGGGCCAGATTCCAAATGGGTGTAAATCAGCATTCCAGTATTGGAATTAATGCTCCAGGCTAAACCAAGGTAGCTCCATTGGGGCAGGACAGTGGTTAGCAGCGTCAGTGGTTCTGTGCCCGTGAGTACTGCAAATTCACTTTGCTTAAAGAGTCTGTTATATTACCTGATACTTTTAACAGTCAGAGGCCAGATTACATGGCAGAAGCCCATTCCCTTAGCGGTTAGAGTTAGCAATTCTATTAAGTGAGAGATCCCTGGCAATCCTAGTCTCTCTCTTATTGATCTGGTTTCCCCATCATGTTCAGAATCTGCAGTTTTATATATTTATAAAGCAGCACTTTAAACTTTATAAGAGTTTTGAATTTTGTTATTTGATTCCCCAGGGTCCAACAGGAAGGGGAGGAATAGCTCAGTGGTTTGAGCATTGATCTGCTTAAACCCAGAGTTGTGAGCTCAGTCCTTGAGAGGGCCACTTAGGGCAAAAATCTGTTTGGGGATTGGTCCTCCTTTGAGCAGGGGGTTGGACTAGATGATCTTCTGAGGTCCCTTCCAACTCTGATATTCTAAAAAAAAAGATAATAATACAGTCAAAATGCTGTTTTTCCTTGAAATGCTATTTTTGTTTGAAATTTACACATTTATAATTTTTCAAAGAGATCCAGAAAAGAAGATAAAAAGGGGGAAAGTAGATGAAAAAATGCAAAATTTTTTCATTTCTGATTTTGTTTAAAAAAGTATTAATCAGTTTTCTGGAAAAAAATTGACAATTTTTATTTTTTTCCAAAAATTCATTAGGAAAATTTGACCAGCTCTAATTCTTCTCTTGATTGGTCAGAGTCAAGAGAGGAAGTTTCCATATTCCAGAATCTAGAGTTTAATCTTACCCTTGAGAAGCAAGGATAGGGGACTGTTTCTCTTTGCAGAGCTGTCTGGGGTGTGAAGAAGTTGTGTCCACAATACAAACTTCTGCTAGCATAGCTCCATCTGTATGGGGTGTGAAGGAGTTTGTCAGCATATATAGCATCTACTCTAGGGCCCATGCGGGCATAGGCTCTGTAGTGTAGACATGGCATCATTTCCCTTTCAGAGGAGAATAGGCTATACCAGCAAAAGCACACTAGCATACTGGTAGAACTGTACTGGCAAAGCGCTACCAGTGTAGGACGGTTTGGTAACACTATTGCCATTGTGAAGAATCAACAACCTTGAAATTATATTGGACAAGGAGTTTCTTGATCCCGCTGTATATCCTTACAGGAGGCCCTGTATCCATATGGAAGTCGTCTTGGGGTGAGTACTCAAAATTATTTTGGTGTTCAGCTGTTTTATATTATCTCAGTACCTCTTAGCAAGTCTGAACCCTGAGCCCAGAGTTCAACTGGAATAGCCTAGACACAAGGGCTTCCAAGTCCTTCAAGAGTGTCTAAGAGTTAATCCCAGGGTTCTTTGCAGTTTCAAGTCTCTCATTATACAAGTAGGCAATTTATTGCATTTCTCTGGTCTCTCATCATTATGACCAGCTCCCAGATGGAGTCATACATAATGTGAGCTGTGATTCACTGGAAATCCTGTGAATCTGCATTCCTGAGACTGGGGATAATAGTATCACCACGGGCAATCACCATACATGGCCTTATCTATACAAGGGAGCAGATTCCCAGATGATGTAAATTGGTGTTGCCTCAATAAAAGAAGTGGGGACAGATCAACAACTGGTGTGATTCATCCAAAGTTCGATGAAAGTTAGTGGGGCCAAATGCCCAACTGATGGAAATCAGACTTAGCTCCAAACAAGTGAGAGGGGCCAGATCCCCAGCTGGTGTAAATTATCCATAACTCCAGGGGAGTTAATGGGACAGATTCCAAATGGGTGTAAATCCACATCTCTGTATTGGAGATGCACCAGAGTAAACTGATGTAGCTCCACTGGAGTCAGAGCACCGGTTCGCCGCATCAGTGGTGCTGTGCCTGTGAGTACTGAAACTTCACTTTGCTTTACAAGTCTGCTACATTACCCCGATAATTTTGACAGAGCCCAGGTTAAGTGATGAAAGCCCATTCTCTTAACGGGTTGAGTTGGCAATTCTACTAAGTCAGCAATCTCTGGCTGTCCTAGTTTCTCTCGTGATGAGAGATCAGACCAATAAAATGGTTTCCATTGTGATGGAATCCCCGGGGTGCAACCTGAGTCCCTGGGACTACTGTGCCACTTTAATCTCTCCAGCCTGGACTGTCTCTCACAACGCCTTGCTAGCGACCAGCAGCATACCCCTCCAGGTGCTGTTATCACTAGCACAACCGCATGTGGAGCCCTTCACCCAGCTAGATTGCATGAATCCTGCCAGAGCTGCTCATAAATCACACCCAGCTCCCAGCACTGTACCTCAGGAATATACCATCTTGCACTGCTCAAGATGATTGGCTCACCACTTCATCAATGGAAAGTGGATATATACCAGCCTTTGCAAACCTGAGCAGTTTTGCCACAAACTTCGTACAAAGTAACTGGTAAAGATAAACACATTTATTGACCACAAAAGATAGATTTTAAGCAATATTAAGTGATAGGCAAACAGTCAGATTAGTTACCAAAATAAAATAAAATACAAAATATAAATACAATAAAAGTCCAGGCTCTGAACCCTATTAGAGTGGCCAACATCTGGATTAAGCATTTTTCTCCCCCCACTGGATACTGTAATCCTTCATATACAGATTTCACCCTTGAAACCTGGGCCATTCTCCTCTGCTGAACTCCTCAGTTTTCTGTGAGTGTCTTTGTTGCTTGCAGTATAGGTGGGGGCAGGAGGAAGGCCAAGGATGAGGCCCCTGTGTCATGAGTCCCCAGCCAAGGTTGGGCAATTCCCTTGGTGTGGCCTCATGCAGGTGAGTTATTGCATTGTAGCTCCCTTGCTGGACAATGGCTAGTGATGTCTGTTCAACAGCACTCACCCCGGTGTTGCTTACCTCCCTTGTCATTTTCTCTGTTTAGCTAGTATCTGGGTGCCTCCCAACCCCACAGTATAGTTTAGTGAAAACCATACAGGACAATTCTTATAATTTCATATGCATTGGTGCTACCCATGTTTAGATAGAACAAGGTCTTTCAGCAGATCATAACCTTTCCCTGATGTATATAAAGCATGCCTCGTAAGGTAAGATCATGGTTATATAAAAATGAGGAATCTGGGGGTTACAGGATGCTCCCCCAAGGTATAGAGAGTCACACCCATGGTTCAAAATCTGGAGGTTCAGGTGTTGCTTTATAACCTGCTGGCCAAGACCAACCTATAGCTGCCATTCTCCTCGTCTCCGTCCTCTGCCCAA
>NC_133779.1:59653606-59658925 GCF_003597395.2 Chelonoidis abingdonii | reverse complement strand
TGTTCCTTCCTAAGTGGAGCACTTTGCATTTGTCTTTATTGAACTTCATCCGGTTTACCTCAGACCATTTCTCCAATTTGTCTAGATCATTTTGAATTTTGACCCTGTCCTCCAAAGCAGTTGCAATCCCTCCCAGTTTGGTATCGTCCGCAAACTTAATAAGCGTACTTTCTATGCCAACATCTAAGTCATTGATGAAAATAGTGAACAGAGCCAGGCCCAAAACAGACCCCTGCGGAACCCCACTTGTTATACCTTTCCAGCAGGATTGGGAGCCATTAATAACTACTCTCTGAGTACAGTTATCCAGCCAGTTATGCACCCACCTTATAGTTGCCCCATCTAAATTGTATTTGCTTAGTTTATCGATAAGGATATCATGCGAGACCATATCAAATGCCTTACATGTTTTAAGACTGTAAATTGCGTTTTCAAAAGTGAGGTTCACTTCGGCACTTCATATCCCCGGACTTTCAACAGGACTCAGGCTCCTAAGTGCCTATGTCAGTTTTGAATGTGGGACTTGGACTCCCAAATCACTTAGCTGCTCATGCAAATTTTATGACAAGACTTGATTGACAGACTTCAAGTGATGGAGATTCCACCTTGTCCCTTTGTAACTTCCCCGTTTGATGACTGTGTTTATTTAAGACTGGTTCACTTTAGAGGGAATGGGTCCAGTTCACCTGTAACTAGTTAGGTGCCTCACAGTGGGTCCTGATAGAGGGCACCTGGCCTCTATAAAGACTCAGGCAGCAGCTGAGAAACAGGTCAGGTTGGAGAAGCAGGGAGCTGTTAAGAATGGCTAGGAGAGAGCTGTATGAGATCTGAGAATGCAGCAGTGGAAGATGTTGGGGAAGAGACCTGTGCAGACAGAGAACTTCCAAGAGCTGTTAGGACAGTGCTGTGGATGACAGCCATTGCTGAATGGAAGGTGTATGCAGAGGTCCTTAGGTAAAGGGGACAAACTAGCTCAGTCAGGGCAGGCTGAGCCAAGAAGCAGAGGGTTATTTATAGACCAAGGCTCCCAGGAAATGTTGCTTTGCAGGGGTAGGACTCACAGGCAAAGGGGCCTGAAGCGTGGAACACTGTGGGGAGCCCTCTCGCAGAAGACCTGAACTGAGGGCTGCGGGAGAAGAGAGGTAAGAAGGATGGAGAATCACCAGAGATGTGGAGGCCCTAGAATAGGGGCCAAAAAGAACTGGGGAACAATGTGGTTGTTGATTCTAAGGCGCATAGGCCCCAAATCTGTGTCTGCTCTGCAGCTCCCATTAGTGAAACCTGGAAGAATGTATCACGTAGCAGCACTGGCTTTGTGACATGCTACCTGTCCACAACCACTTTTCCTGATGTCACAGCAGCCACTTCACCACCAAGTTCATGCACCACAGATCAGGCAGGGCAGAAAGCTTCTCTCCGCATCACTGGGCTGCCCCCTTCAAGCACACGTGGCTTCTTCCCCTTCCCACCTGTCACCCTCTCCACTGAAGGCAATGCTGGGAAGTGCAGTGCTGTCTCATTGAAACAGCATCCCCATGGCAGACAGAATAAACTCTCCCTCTCTCTGTAAATGCAGACCCAGTGGCAGGATCTGACGAGTGTGTGAACCAGCACATAAATCCCAGTGGCAGTTCAAATCCCCCAAAGAAAGTTTTAATTTCTAAAATAACCCTTCCCTTTAATAAATCCAAGAGCTCAGTTCCAGCCCTCCCAAATCTCCCCTTGCTCTCTCCTCCCTCATTTCCCCATCCAGTGCCATCAATAGCAGTTTGGAAAGGGCACAGCTGTACAATGCACAATACTGTAAGTGGAATACTGGCTGCCACACACAGCTGTATGGAGCTAGAAAGGGACTAAACTCCTTCAGGGAGTGGGGGAGGGCTCTTGTCTGATCCCCTGTGGGTTTCTGGGACCATAATGACCATTTGCCTTCTCTCCCCAGGACTAAGAATTATGAATTAATAACTCAAAACGCTGACAAAACCGAATTGGCTGAATTCGACGATGACACCTGCCATTATGCTTCCTGTGCTCCTGCTTCACCACTCTCTCACCAATCAAATGCTGACTGAAAAACATGAATCATACTGAATGGGCCTCTAGCTGATAACTGTGACAGTCATAGATTTTTTATGCTTTTTGATGTAACAGGGAGCGGAGGGACACTGAGCTCTGTCCTGCAGCTGCCCTGGGGGATGGCGAGAGCTTTGCAAAAATTAAAATAAATACAAATGCACAAAAAATGTTCAATAGCTGTTGGTTTTTTACTTTTTAGTAAAGGAAATTTCCGTCCAGGCTGGCATAGGATTTGCTCCACTGTAAATGCTGACACTATTGTTAGTGAATTTCCAAACTCTTTGCAGGCAATGATTTCTGTATGGGGGGCAAAGACACTCTGTTCTCCAGTATTGTTCCCTCTCCCTCAATGGGGAAACTGGGAAAGCAGCAGCATCACTGGGGAAAATGAATAATGAAGTGACACACAAATCCAGAAGAGTAGGAGGGAAGAGCATCTGTAAACTTGAGCTACAGAACTACAATACCAGGCTGTGACTGAGAGAACGTGTGGAAAGTTTTCCTTTCAGGGTAGATGTTCCAGCACATAATGCCCTAAAGTCTAGAGGTGCCTCCTTGCACTCCATAAAATGATCCTTTTCCAGAACACTTACACTCTTTTGGCCTGACCATCAGACAAGAAACCACTCCCATTTAATCATCCCATAAACTGCACCTCAGTCTTGCTTCTTCAAAGGACACAGATTACGGATAAATTCATATGAAGGTTTAATTTGTTCTAAATTATTTTGGGCTTCAGCCCCTTCCACTGGCTTCTCAGCCTCATCCAGCCCAGCTCGCTATGTCTGGACTGTCACCCTCTATCCTTCATGTGAGACACAAAATCTCTTCCCCAAAAGACATTGGAGTTGGGATTTGCAAAGAATCCTAAAGGAGTTAGGGGAGCTGGATACCTAACTTCCTTCAGTCTGTCTGAAAATCCCAACCTAGGGCAACACAATAATATTTTGCAAAGCAGATGGGAGCAGGGCTGCTCTTTTCGATCATTCCACTAACAACATGTCGACCGCTGCCGGAGATAAAAGTGGCAGCTCTCCCTGAACCCCTCTCCCCGTTCTTATGACTCTACTGGATCGTGACTGCAGAAGCAGCCACTTCCATGCAACCTGTTAGGAAGCTGTCACAGCTCTGATCCAATGCCTCAGTTGCAAGGCCGGTTCCAGGTTCCAGCTAAGGAAGCAGGTGCTTGGGGTGACCAATACAAAGGGGCGGCACGTCTGTCCACTATTGGGGCAGCACATCTGGATCTTTGGCGGCGGGTCCCTCAGTGCCTCTCTTCATCTTTGAGCTGCCGTGGAAGAGGAAGAGAGGGAGTGAAGGACCCACTGCCGAACTGCCGCCAACAAATGGAGCGGTGTGACTGAGCTCCCGCCGATGTACCGCCGATCAGTTCTCGCCCCCCTCCCCACCCCGACGCTTGGGGCAGCAGAAAAGCTGGAGCCAGCTCTGCTAACCAGACTGCTGTGAGAGGACCCAGCCACTGGTTTCCATGTCTTTCAAGCCTCCAGAGTCTGAAAAGACAGGAGCCCAGACACTGGCCCTGTCTTGGGGTCCTTATGTACACTCCCAGGGAGCTGATTTATCTAGCACCCCCTCCTGAGAGTTGCAACCGGGGGTCCAACCACCCTGTTGCTAAAATCAGTGCTGACTCCCCTGTAGCTTACACTCACTCCCTTCCAGAATCCCACCGAAGATAGGAGCCTTCCAGTTTAACTCTCCCCGGGGGCCCATGATAAGGTGAGACATGTAACATGGAGAGGCAGGCTTTGCATGGGATTCTAAAATACTACTGCACTTTACTTAAGCACAAGAAACACACAGAAAGAGCAGATCATATATAAACCCCCAAACATCCTAAACACAATGTTCCGCACTCTGGCTCACCCTTTCCTTGGGAGTCCTTTGGGGACCATCTGTGTTCAGGTAGGAAGGGTTCCCCCACTTCATCAGGCTCTTGCAGCAGTTCCCCTTGGCTTGGACTGGTGACAACAGCCGAAGATCTCAAATAGATCTACTCCTGCCTTTCTACCCTTCCAATCCCCATCAGGTGTGACTCCTGGATCTGTGTCCTCAGGCAACTTCAGACCACTCCCTGACAAACAGATCCTCCAGGCTGGGAGTCAGTCTACTGTCTAGATGTTTGTATTTGAATAGGGGACCATCCCAATTTAATGACCTTCTACTGTCAGTGCTATATCATAACACCGTGGAATTTCAGTCTACCATAGAGACAAAGAGATCACAGAGAAGACCCCCTGCCCCCACATTCAAAATGGAGTTTGCAATCTAATAAAGATAAAGATGGAACGTTCCTTAACTCACACAGAATTCATAAACTGCATGGACAGATTCCCAAATCATCAAGAAGCTGTGCCAAAAATTTGCCTACAAAGGCTAGAGTCCACTATTAAAACTTAGGAAAATGCAAATGTAACCCATGCCTACCCGGTGTGGCTATGTGCCCTCTAGCAGCAGAGCAACATATGGGTATGTTACTCAGCAACTGACTTTGCACAAACAAATATAACTCTTTCAGCTCTGGCATGATTTCAGATGTAGCTAGCCAGGGTTCAGCCCCTCCCAATGGCTCCTTCCCAGGCAAGTTTTGTCAGAAGAGATGATCCATATGAAGATTTGAGCTGCAATGGAACTCAGAAAGTTGAGACAAGCTTTCACAGCCAGGGCAGCTGCCAGCTCATAATGATAAGGGAGAGATAGCTCAGTGGTTTAAGCAATAGCCTGTTAAACCCAGGATTGTGAGTTCAGTCCCTGATGAGGCCACTTAGTGATCTACAACAAAATCAGTATTTGGTCCTGCAAAGGCAGTGGGGCTGGACTCCATGATTCTTTGGGGTCCCTTCCAGCTCTATGAGATAGGTATAGCGCCATTATTAGACATTGTAGCTCTCTGCTCCCTCTAGTGGTGGCTGATTGTTGGTGACACTCCACGTATTTGTGATTTATACCTACAAGGCATTTTCACACAAACAGGGCATTTTAAAGTGCTCTTTATATCAGGCCAACATTTTCCAAAAGTAAAAGATGGTTACTCACCTTTGTAACTGTTGTTCTTCGAGATGTGTTGCTCATATCAATTCCACTTAGGTGTGCGCGCGCTGCGTTCATGTTCGTCGGAAAACTTTTTACTCTAGCAACACTCGGTGGGTCGGCTGGGCGCCCCCCGGAGTGGCGCCGCTATGGCACCGGATACATACCCCTGCTGACCCAGCCACCCCTCAGTTC
>NC_133779.1:59620293-59653426 GCF_003597395.2 Chelonoidis abingdonii | reverse complement strand
TTCCAGTTAGGTGATTCCCAAGCCTTACCTAGGCGGTGGGGTCGGAGCGAGATGTGGCAGAATGCAAGACTGCTGAGCCAAAGGCTGCATCATCTCTAGACTGTTGAACCAGAGCATGATGCGAAGCAAAGATGTGGACCGAGGACCAGGTAGCTGCGTGACGTATTTCCTGGATTAGTACATGAGCCAGGAAGGCAGCAGATGAAGCCTGAGCCCTGGTAGAACGTGCGGTGAGATGGGCCGAGGGAACATGAGCCAAGTCATAGCAAGTGCAGATGCACGTCGTCACCCAAGAGGAGATTCTCTGGGAGGAGACAGGTAGGCCCTTCATTCGGTCTGCCACTGTGATGAAGAGTTGGGGCGATTTACGAAAGGGCTCCGTCCAATCAATATAAAATGCGAGCGCCCTGCAGACATCTAGGGAATGCAACTGTTGCTCCCGTCAAGATGAGTGTGGCTTCGGAAAGAAGACCGGAAGGAAGATGTCCTGATTGGTATGGAAGGCTGATACCACTTTAGGGAGGAACGCTGGGTGTGGTTGCAACTGCACTTTGTCCTTGTGAAAGACAGTATACGGTGGGTCCACCATGAGCGTTTGAAGCTCGGAGACTTGGCTGGCTACGAGGAAAACTGTCTTCCAGGACAGGTATAGCAGCGAGCAAGTTGCCAACGGTTTGAATGGAGGGGACATAAGTCTGTTTAAGACCAGGTTTAGGTCCCAGGTAGGGGCTGGGTGGCGTACTGGGGGGTATAGGCGTTCCAGGCCCTTGAGAAATCTAGTAACTATAAGGTGTGAGAATATGGAGTGGCCACTCTCCCCTGGGTGGAAGGTAGAGATGGCCGCCAAGTGCACCCTCAATGAGGATACCGCCAGGCCCTGATGCTTAAGAGACCAGAGGTAGTCCAAGATGGTAGGGATCACGACCTCAGTGGGAGTAACATTCTGCGTTCCGCACCAGCAGGAGAAACGCTTCCACTTGGCCAGATACGTTGACTGAGTGGAAGGCTTCCTGCTACCCAAGAGTACTTGTTGTACTGGAGCAGAACAACGCAACTCTGACTGGTTTAGCCACGCAGCAGCCACGCCATGAGGTGAAGGGCCTGCAGGTCTGGGTGGTGAAGACTGCCGTGGTCCTGCGTTATGAGGTCTGGTTGGAGTGGCAGGGTAACCGGGTTGGCTATCGACAGGTCTAGCAGCATGGTGTACCAGTGTTGTCTCGGCCACGCTGGAGCTATCATGATTAGGTGCGCTCTGTCCCTGCGGAGTTTTAGCAGGACTTTGTGAACCAGCGGGAATGGTGGGAAGGCATAGAGCAGCTGGTTCTTCCACGGCATTAGGAATGTGTCCAAGATGGACCCCGGTGAAAGACCCTGGAAGGAGCAGAACATCTGGCATTTCCTATTCACATGGGAGGCGAACAGGTCTATGCAGGGAAACCCCCACTTCTGGAAGACCGAATGAATAACATCTGGGTGTATCGATCACTCGTGGCACAGGAAGGACCTGCTCAGTTGATCCGCTAGAGTGTTCTGAACCCCTGGGAGAAAGGACGCTATCAGGTCTATCGAGTGGGCTTTGCAGAAGTCCCAGAGTTGGATAGCCTCCTGACAAAGGGGGGGAAGATTGAGTCCCTCCCTGTTTGTTTATGTAATACATGGCCGTTGTGTTGTCTGTAAACGCTGAGACACAACAGCCTTGTAGATGTTGTTGGAACGCCTGGCACGCCAGGCGGACTGCTTTCAGGTCTCAGACATTTATGTGTAGCGCCAGTTCCTGAGACGACCAGAGGCCTTGTGTACAAAGGTGTCCGAGGTGAGCACCCCTTCCGAGAGATGACGCGTCTGTCGTCAGAGACATTGAGGGTTGAGGGGATGGAACGGCAGCCCTGCACATACCAGGGAGGGAGTGAGCCACCAGTCTAGGGAGCCTAGAATGCTCGGGGGAATGGTGACTATTGTGTCTAATGGGTCCCCTCCCGGGCAATATACCGAGTTGAGCCAAGTTTGAAGAGGATGGAGGCGGAGTCTGGTGTAGTTGGTCACGAATGTGCAGGCAGCCATGTGACCTAGGAGATCGAGACAAGTGCGAGCCGAAGTCGTCGGGAATTTCTGCAGGCCTCAGATGATTGTTGCCATAGCCTGAAACCGCGGCTGTGGTAAGGAGGCCTTGGCTAGATTGGAGTCCAGGGTAGTTCCTATGAAGTCTAACCTCTGTGTGGGAACCAGAGTGGATTTCTCCATATTGATCATCAGACCTAGATGTCTGAATAGTTCCCTGACGATACCCACATGCTGGATGACTTGTGCCTTGGAGGTTTCTTGGATTAGCCAATCGTCCAGATACGGGAATACGTGTATTCGACGTCGGTGGAGATATGCGACGACTATGGCCATACACTTTGTAAATACCCTTGGGGCTGTAGAAAGGCCAAAGGGCAGGACCATAAACTGGAAGTGCTGATGATTGGCTACAAAGCGAAGGTACCTCCTGTGTGGAGGAAACATGGCAATGTGAAAGTACGCGCCCTTCATATCGAGGGCAGCATACCAGTCTCCAGGATCCAAGGACGGGATAATAGTCCCCAGGAACACCATGCGGAACTTCAACTTTATCATAAACTTGTTGAGTCCTCACAGGTCTAAGACAGGTCTGAGACCTCCCTTTGACTTGGAGATTAGGAAATAACAGGAGTAAAACCCCATGCCCTTTTCGTCCTTTGGTACCTCCTCTATCGCTCCCATGCCGAGGAGCGTCCACACCTCTTGCAAGAGGAATTGCTCATGAGAGGGGTCCCTGAAGAGGGATGGGATTGGAGGGTGGGATGGCGGAGTTGAAACAAATTGGATGTGGTATCTATATTTCACCGTGCATAGGACCCAGAGATCTGAGGTTAACTTGGATCACGTCGGGAGGAAGTAGGAGAGATGGTTGGAGAAGGGAGGAAAAGGATACTGGCCTGTAACTGGTACGGCGTCCTCGGGCGTACCTTCAAAAGGCGGACTTAGGTCCTGCTGGTGGTTTGGAGGGACCTTGGTTTTGCCCCCTTGGGGTCCTGACTGGCGTCTACGCCCACCCCACCTGCGCTGTCTGCCAAAGTCTTGCCTTTGTCGAGGCATAAAGTACAGGCGGTGAGTCTGGGGACGGAAAGGCCTGCATTGGGTCATGGGTGTATGCATGCCTAAAGAACGCATGATGACTCGATTGTCCTTCAGGCTTTGCAGTCTAGGGTCGGTCTTTTCTGAGAAGAGACCTTTACCATCGAAGGGTAAATCTTGGATGGTATATTGCAGCTCCGGTGGGAGGTTGGAAACCTGCAGCCAGGAGATGCGTCTCATGGTGACACCCGAGGCTAGGGTCCTGGCTGCTGAGTCGGCTGCATCTAGCGAAGCCTGGAGGGAAGTTCTGGCCACCTTTTTCCCTTCCTCCAAGAAGGCAACGAATTCTTGGTGGGAGTCTTGGGGAAGTAGCTCTGTGAACCTACCCACCTCCGCCCAGGTGTTATAATTATAGCGACTCAGCAGGGCTTGCTGATTCGCCACCCAGAGCTGTAGGGCGCCTGCTGAATAAACTTTGCGGCCGAGTAGGTCCATTCGCCTAGCCTCTTTTGACTTTGGGGCTGGTGCCTGTTAGCCACGGCGCTCCCTCTCATGGATGGATTGAACAACTAGAGAGCAGGGAGGAGGGTGGACATACAAATACTTGTACCCCCTGGAGGGTACAATGTATTTACGCTCGACTCCCTTTGCCGCAGGAGGGATGGAGCTGGGGATTGCCATACAGTGTCAGCGTTGGCTTGGATGGTCCTGATAAAGGGTAGAGCCACTCTGGTGGGGGTATCTGCCGACAGAATGCTCACTACTGGGTCCTCAACCTCCGGGACCTCCTTCACCTGGAGGTTCATGTTGAGCGCTACCCTCCTGAGGAGGTCCTGATGGGCTCTGAGGTCGACTGGAGGAAGGTCCGAGGAGGATGTTCCTGCCACCGCTTCATCCGGAGAGGAAGAAGAGGAAATGCCGGGGGAAAGCGGGTCCTGTATGGCCTCCTGGTCTTCAGCCATCTCCTGCTCCAGCGGTACCAGGGAGACTGGTGGGTGAACTAGTGCTTCCTCCGTTCTGGCTGGAGGAGGATGGGAAGCTGTAGCCTCTAGTGCTCGGTGCTCTGATGGAGCAGAGTGGGACGGGACTATTGGAGTGCCTTGGGCCTGGTGGTACGCCCAAGGCATCCAAAAGGACCACTGTTGTGGGCCTTGGTCCTGGATCTGGGCCTCTTGAAAAACTCCGGCGGGCACATCTGAATTGCGGTCTTGAGCATAGTAGCTGTACGCGTAGGACGACACCGAAGTGTGTCTGGATGGCCATGGAGGAGCGGAGAAGCCCTGGGCAGAGGTTCCAGCGGACCTTGTTCTGTGTATCAGAGACCGGTGCCAGGAAGCATATCGATACTGGGAGCAAGATCGGGACCTGCGACCAGAGCGGTGCCGGGAGGTCGACCGAGATCTCGAAGCTTGGCGTCGTGATCGGCTACGGGAGACACGGTGCCTGGAGTGGTGCCGAGAGCTGGAATGGTGCCGGGAGTAGCGTGCCGGCAAACGGGATGCCGACCGGTGCCGCGAATTCGACTGGTACTGAGGAGGGTAACGGTGCCGGGACTGCGAGCGGCGTTGGGAGCGGGAGTGCCGTCTGGACCTGGAACGTCTGCGGGACTGCGATTGTGAGTGGTGCCGGTCTACTGTGTCGAGAGACGATGGTCTTATCAAGGCCGGTTTGCCTATTGATTGTATTACCCACACAGGCAGTGCCGGGGGTGGAGGCAGTGTCAAGGCAATGAGATCCCTCGCCACTGAGAACGTCTCCAGCGTGGATGGTATAGTCAGCTCTACGGCGGCCCGTGCCGGGGAGCTAATAGGCGCCGGACTCAATGGCCCTTGTGGGACCGGAATCGACGGTGCTGACATTGTCGGTGCCACGGCAGGTGTCGGTGCTGGACAATCCAATTTAGACACGCTTTCTGGCTGCAGTGTGCGCAGCACAGACGTAGCAGGAGTCTTAGCCCTTCTCGACTTCTGTGAGAGGGAGCGGTGTGGGGCCGACTTCGGTGCCGGCGACAGCCGGTGCCAGGAGGCTTTGACAGTACCGGCGCGGTCTGGTGCCGAGGTGTCGCTTCTGCTAGATGATTGGCCAGCGCTCAGTGCCGAGGGTGGAGGGATGGGAGCTGCCTCCATGAGGAGCTGTTTAAGTCTGATGTCCCGCTCCTTTTTAGTTCGTGGCTTGAAAGCCTTGCAAATGGGGCACTTAGCTGTTAGATGCGATTCCCCAAGGCACTTCAGACAGGAGTCGTGTGGATCTCCTGTCGGCATCGGCTTACGACAGGCCGAGCACGGTTTGAAACCCGGTGAACCAGGCATGGGCCCCGGCACCGCGTGTGGGGAAGGGGCTAATCCCCGAAACCTTCTGAACTATATTACACTAACTATGCTATAAACAGATAAATTAAGTATAACTATATAAAAGGTTTACAACTATGTACACAATAATGAACAAGAGAACTACGAGTAGCTAGGGAAGTGGAGGTCAGCTAAGCCGCGCTCCACTGTTCCAACGACCGACACGAGTGGTAAGAAGGAAGTGAGGGGTGGCTGGGTCGGCAGGGGTATATATCCGGTGCCATAGCAGTGCCACACCAGGAGGCACCCAGCCGACCCACCAAGTGTTGCTAGGGTAAAAAGTTTTCCGACGAACGTGCACGCGGCGCGCGCGAACCTAACTGGAATGGATATAAGCAATCCCTCGAAGAAGAACTAGCAATTCTGGGAAGCCCAAACTGACATGCCTTCAAAGAGAGCTGATTTTCAGAGGTTGGATGCACTGAAAAGGCATTTTGAGTCGTGCTCCCAAAATCACTAGTCACTTCTGAAAATACATTTAAATGATGATAAAACAAATGCCCAAAGAAAAATCTCTGGGGGCCTCAACTTACACACATCAATCAATTAAGATAAGAAAACAGCCCTTTTAGTCCCTCCCCAGAAAAGTACATTCATCCTTCCCCACAGCGCTTCCCTAACTATATGTCGCGACCCCAATCATTAGCAGATAGAGGTGCAGCAATCCAGTTTTCTCTGCACAGCGTGACCTCGCATGTACGATGCATCCAAAGTCACGAGGCATTGAGAATGCTATTTTGCTCTATGACATGGCATCCTCCACACAGCATGACCCTGCACATACCACTCGTATGAGGTCATGCAGCATGGAAGATGGCATTTAGTAGAGCAAATTGGCATCCTCTATGAGGCGTGATGTCACATGCACCATACATGTGAGTCATGCTGTGCTGAGGATGCCATTTTGTTCTCCAAAATCTTAGAATCATAGGACTGGAAGGGACCTCGAGAGGTCGTCTCGTCCAGTCCCCTGCACTCATGGCAGGACTAAGTATTATCTAGACCTTCCCTGACAGGTGTTTGTCCAACCTGCTCTTAAAAATCTGTGATGATGGAGATTCCACCACCTCCCTAGACAATTTATTCCAGTGCTTAACCACCCTGACAGGAAGTTTTTCCTAATGTCCAACCTAAATCTCCCTTGCTGCAATTTAAGCCTGTTATTTCTTTTCCTAGCCTCAGAGATTAAGAAGAACAATTTTTCTCCCTTCTCCTTGTAACAACCTTTTATGTACTTGAGAACTGTTACCCTGTTCCCTCTCAGGCTTCTCCTTTCCAGACTAAACAAACCCAGTTTTTTCAGTTTTCCCTCATAGGTCATGTTTTCCAGACCTTTAATAATTTTTGTTGCTCTTTTCTGGACTTTTTCCAATTTGTCCACATCTTTCCTGAAATGTGGCACCCAGAACTGGACACAAGACTCCAGGTGAGGCCTAATCAGAGCGGAGCAGAGCAGAGCGAAAGAATTACTTCTCATGTCTTATGTAAAACACTCCTGCTAAAAAATCCCAGAATGATGTTCGCTTTTTTTGCAGTAGTGTTACACTTTTCACTCATATTTAGCTTGTGATCCACTCTGACCCCCAGACCTCTTTCCTCAGTACTCCTTCCTAGGCAGTCATTTCCCATTTTGTATGTGTGCAACTGATCGTTCCTTCCTAAGTGGAGTACTTGGCATTTGTCCTTATTGAATGTCATCCTATTTACTTCAGATCATTCTGAATTTTAATCCTATCCTCCAAAGCACTTGCAATCCCTTCCAGCTTGGTATTGTCTGCTAACTTTATAAGTGTACTCTCTATGCTGTGATCTAAATCATTGATGAAGATACAGCCCACCAGCTGTTTTCATCCGACCCTCAAGCTCCTGCTGGGAAGCGGGGTCTGGGGCTTGCCCCGCTCCGGCACTCCAGCTGGGGAGCAGAGTCGGGGGCTGCTCCATGCGGCTGCTACATAGGGGCAGCTAGGAGGCTCTGCTCTGCATGCTGCTCCCACCCCAGTTGTCGCTTCAGCAGCTCCCATTGGCCAGGAACTGCAGCCAATGGGAGCTGCCGGGGCAGTGCTGCGGACAGGGCAGCATGCAGCGCTGCCTGGCTGCAGGGCTGCGTAGGAGCCGGAGGGGGGACATGACCGCTGCTTCCGGGAGCTGCTCAAGGTAAAGTGCTGCCAGCCCTGATCCCTTTCCCACCCTCTGAACCCCTCTATCCCAGCATCCCAATCCCCTTATCCCCAGCCCTACCCAGAGCCTACACCCCCATCTGGAGCCCTCACCTTCCCCGCATCCCACTCACCCACCCCAGCTTGGAGCCCCCTCCCACATCCTGAACTCCTCATTTCTGACCCCTCCCAGAGCCTCTACCCACAGAACCCTCACCCCTTCTTACTCTCCAACCCCAATTTTTTGAAAATTCATGGCCTGCCATACAATTTCTATTCTCAGATGTGTCTCTTGGGCCAAAAAGGTTGCCCAACCCTACCTTAGAATCATGAACTCTACCATTTCATGATCACTTTCACCCAAGCTGCCTTCCACTTTCAAATTCTCAACCAGTTCCTCCCTATTTGTCAACATCAAGTCTAGAACAGCCTCTCCCCTGGTAGCTTTCACCACCTTCTGAAATAAAAAATTGTATCCAATAATTCAAGAATTGGTTGGATAATCTGTGCCTTGCTGTGTTATTTTCACAATAGATGTGTGGGTAGCTGAAGTCCCCCATCACCACCAAGTCCTGTGCTTTGGATGATTTTGTTAATTGTTTAAAAAAAGCCTCATTCACCTCTTCTTCCTGGGTAGATGGTCTGTAGCAGATTCCTACCATGACATCACCCTTGATTTTTACCACTTTTATCCCTACCCAGAGACTTTCAACAAGTCTGTCTCCTATTTCCATCTTAACCTCAGTCCAAGTGTACACATTTTTTATATATATAGCAACACTTCCTCCCTTTTTCCCCTTCCTCTCCTTCCTGTACCCATCTATGTCAATATTCCAGTCATGCACATTATCCCTCCAAGTCTGTGATACCAACTATATTATAGTTATGTTTATTTACTAGCATTTCCAGTTCTTCATTCTTATTTCCCATACTTCTTGCATTAGTATACAGACATCTAAAATACTGATTTGATTCTCTCCCAGTTTTGTCTTATCTCTCCCTTATCCCTGCTATAACAGACCATGCTCTCCTCAAATTCCAACCGTTCTTCGAGGTCTCCATGTTCTTGACTTACCTGTGGGCTTTGGGGGTGATTCCTCATCGCTCTTTTCCAGGACAGCACAACTGTTTTCCATCACCATGGTGGGTGGATTTGGAGTAAGAGTGGAGCACTACCTGCTGCCAGAAGTAACCAACAGCCAGCGTCATTCCTGTGACAGGGCCACAGCCGCCTCCCCCAGTGGTGTGACAGCAGTCCTCTCTAGCTGGAGAGCTTCCTGAGCCTTGGATCTCTCCATATGAATACTCTCAAGGAATTCCTCATGGGCTCAGATGCTCCTCAGCCTAGCCACCTCCTCCTGTAGCTCTCCCACCTGCTTCCTGAGAGATGCCACCAGTGGGCACCTTTCACACTGGGTGGTCCCCCCAGCCTGTCTTTCTATGAGTGGGAAATGCAGGTCACAGTCTCTGAAAATGCACACCAGGATCTGGGTAGAGGCATCCATGGTTATGTTCTCTGTTTGGATACGGGGGCAGGTGGAGGAGACAGGAGCAGCGTTGGCACTGGCGATGCAGCCCTTTCCTAACCATAGCGACTATATTACGTCTCCCTTCCACAAACTCCCTCTAAAACACCCCAGTTTGCTAGTTCCCCTTGGTCGCTTAGCATCTGGCTTCTAAGGCCTTCTCTCCTAGGTCAGCCTTACCCCCTCGTTAATTACACAGGGGGAGGGTGATTGCAAGGCTGATTCAGGCTGATCAAAGATGATCCAGGGAAAAAGGCTCAAACGGTTCTCAGACACACAATCCCAACTGACCCTGTAACTTAAATAACTTGAAAGATCAAGAGAAATACAAACAGCCAAACAACCTGACTCACCCCAAGATTAGTATTCACACATTGTTCGTCCAGCAGGGAGATCACATCCCCCTCCCAAACTCCCATTTGCGATCCCCTGCAGGCTAGTATTAATGTATTTCTCCTGAAAATGTCCCTGTAGCGATGCAGGACTCACCTCTGCAGCGCCTCCGGCTGGTCATCTCAGGGAATTAGTTCTTCCAACCTCCGGAGCACCCTCTTCAGGCTGGTGTCCCGCTGCCACTGGCCCCTGTGTTCCTGCTGGATTCCGGTGCCCTTTTATTTGGGATACTTCCCCCTGGCAGTACTCCCACACTCTGCCTCTGCCGAAGCTGTGGGGGGCTCTGAGCCCTTTAAATCCGACCCCAGCCCTGCTGCTGGAACAACAGGTGGGATTTAAAGGGCTCTGGGCTGCCCGCAGTCGCGGGAGCTCTGAGCCCTTTAAATCCTGGCCCCAGCCCGGTCGCCAGAGCCATGGGCGGGATGCAAAGGGCTCTGGGCTGCCCGCTGAGGCAGGGAGCCCAGAGCCCTTTAAATCTCTGATGCAGAAGCCGGTGCAGTCCAGCACAATGTACTGACTCTTGCCGGTACGCTGTACCGGCTTACTTTCACCTCTGATCACACTACAAACCCCTGGGGTTTGTATCTCCATTAACATCCCCACCAGCTGCTAAACCAGATTAGATTTACCTGCAGGAACCTGATAAAAGTATGTCAAAAATGAATGGGAATGAATAGGTGGAAAGGAAGCTTCTGTTTTCCTTGTCTTGTAATACAACAACAAGGGGTTAGTCAATGAAACTGAATGGAGGTAAATTCAAAATGGAACCAAGGATCATATAATATGTAATAACGAAGGCTCTCAAGTGATTAAAAAAATTAATCATTATTAATTGCACTGTTAATAACAGAATACCATTTACTTAAATATTTTGGATGTGTTCTACATTTTCAAATATATTGAATTCAATTACAACGCAGAATATAAGGTGTACACTGTTCACTTTATTTTTGATTACAAATATTTGCACTGTAGTATTTTTCAATTCATCTCATACAAATACTGTAGTGCAATCTCTTTATCATGAAAGTTGAACTTACAAATGTAGAATTATGTACGAAAATAACTGCATTCAAAAATAAAACCATGTCAAACTTTAGATCCTACATGTCCACTCAGTCCTATTTCTTGTTCAGACAATTGCTCAGACAAAGAAGTTTATTTACATTTGCAGGAGATAATGCTGCCTGCCAACAGTTCACAATTGTCACCTGAAAGTGAGAACAGGCATTCGCACGACAGTGTTGCAGTCAGTGTCACAAGGTATTTACATTCCACATGTGCTAAAGATTAATAGGTCCCTTCATGCTTCATCCACCATTCCAGAGGAGGTGCATCCATGCTGATGACAGGTTCTGCTCAATAACAATCCAAAGCAGTGCAGACTGACGCAGGTTCATTTTCATTATCTGAGTCAGATGTTACCAGCAGAAGGTTGATTTTATATTTTTGGTGGTTTGGGTTCTCTAGTTTCTGTATCAGTGTGTTGCTCTTTCAAGATTTCTGAAAGCATGCTCCTCACCTCATCCCCCTCAGATTTTGGAAGGCACTTCAGATTCTTAAACCTTGGGTTGAGTGCTGTAGTTCATATTGGTACCTTTGCTTTCTGTGAAATCTTCAGCAAAAGTGTTCTTGAAATGAACAACATGTGCTGGGCTATCACTCGAGACTGCTGTAAAATGAAATATATGACAGAATGTGGGTAACATAGAGCAGCAGACATACAGTTCTTCCTCAAGGAGTTCAGTCACAAATTTAATTAGCACATTACTTTTTTAACAAACATCATCAGCATGGAAGCATGTCCTCTGGAATGGTGGCTGAAGCGTAAAAAGGGATATGAATGTTTAGCATATGTGGCATGTAAATACCTTGCCATGCCATCTACAAAAGTCCCATGTGAATGCCTGTTCTCACTTTCTAGTAACATATGTGCAAGCATATACCTGCCTCTGGAAATTTCCACTACATGCATCCGACGAAGTGGGTATTCACCCACGAAAGCTCATGCTCCAATATGTCTGTTAGTCTATAATGTGCCACAGGACTCTTTGCTGCATTTATAGATCCAGACTTAACATGGCGACTCCTCTGATACTTAAGGCTCCCATTGTTTGTCCACTGGAGAGTTTATTGGTTTTTTAAGTCTGGGAACAGTCCATCACTAAGAGAACCCATGGCTCTTATCAGCGTGAGATCGGTGCCTGCCAGAGATGAACAAGGGCAGACAGGGAGAACAGGTTGTCAGGTGTGTATGTGTTTTCAGAAGAACTCTTGCATGAAAGAGTTGTGCCACCATAGCAATGCTGCTGGCGACAGGTGAAAGGCGGGGTGTCCAGTGAGGCAAAGAGGGGCCTCAGTAGCTCTTTGTTGCACTAGGATTGGGTCCTGGTTGTGGGCAGAGAGAGAGAAAACAGAGGACCAGATTCTCAGGCCTTGTCTACACAAGAAAAATACACCGATTGACCGATTTGGTGGATTTTAATGAGAGTCAGTTCAACCATGAAAACCCCTGAGTGGAGACTCTTCTTTCCATTCAAATCAGGTTTATGGTGCGTTATCCTAAATCAGTGGTCCTCAAACTTTTTACCTCACACTCTCCTTATTTCTGTCTGCACCCTCCCTCCACCAGCTGGGAGCAGGGTTGCAGCGTGGGGAGGGAGATGTGGATGGGGATAAGGTAGCCGAGGCTGGGGTCACAGCTAGGGGCAGGGGTGAATCGCCAGATGCAGGGCTTAGAGCAGATGCCCTGGCATGGAGCCGCCAGCCAGGACCCTCGGTGTGGGCCCAGCAGCTAGTAGCAGATCCCTGAGTGTGTGGCTGGCAGTCAGGGCAGGACTAGGAGCAGAGCTGAGTGGCGCACTATCCCCACCCCACATGGGGGTTGGCCTGTGCCCCAGCAGTGGGCGTGTGCCACAAATTGGGAACCTCTGTCCTAAACTGACCAGGAATCGGTTTCAGCTGAACTAAAACGCACCACTGCTAAACCAAAACAATTATCCACCCAACAGTCTGTAGCACTGGTTCAGCCAACTCACTTTACGCTGCTCTGTCTCTCTTCAATACTTACATGGCCCCTGCTACCCTAATAGCTGGGAAACTCACAATCATTAATGTATTTCTCCTGAAGACCTTCCCAGGAGGTAGGGAAGCACTGCTACCCTCACTTTGCAGCTGGCAAACAGAAAGTCTGTGTGATTTGCCCAAGGTCACACAGGAGCTCCATAGCAGAGCAATAATTTAACTCCTCCAGGGTTAGGGCCCTAACCACTGGACCTGGCTTCCTGTCTAAAGACCTTAAAATGGGTGAGAGTTTAAGGCACTTTTATGTGACTATTAGGCTCAAAGGGACCTTGAGGTGCATTTTCACTGAAGGGTTAACTTGAGTTACCGTCATTCAAGTTACGCCTCTCCAGTGACAACAGTCACACTTCCTGCTGTCATATTCACACTGATGCTGCACTCACCCCTGTGTGACACTAGGGCTGCTGGGGGAACATCTCCTGGTTCTTCGATCTGTAGTAACTTGACTACTCTATGGAGACTTTCCTAGTGAATTGTGGAACAACTTGTTTGTGCAACTAGTCTGTGGAACTCATTGCCACAGGATGTTGTTGAGCCAAGAACTTGGATAGATTAGACATTCATGTGGATAAAATTATATGGCATTTAGGGGGGATGATACTGGGTTGAGATAAAGCAGGTTCTGCCTATATACATTGTGTGTCTGTGCAGCACCCGGCCCAATGGGGCCCTTGTCTCTCCTGGGGCAGGGACTGTCTCTCGTTCTGCGGCTATGCGACGCCTGACACCGTAGGGTCCTGATATGGCCCTCTAGTTGCCAAAAGAATACAGATAATAAATAATTAAAATAATCTGATCCGGAATGGGAATTCCTACATGATTTCCCTGGGCTGCTTGGTGACACTATCCAGCTCTGTGCCACACAAATCCACAGGGAATAACCAGGTAAGTACTGAAAAGGCAGGAACTTGGGGTTCAGTTGTGTGCCTCAAACCCTAGAGTACCAGGAGCTGTACAGCCTGAAAGGATCTGGAAAAAAGTCTCCCTCACAGTGAGAGATCAGCAGGAGTGATTCTGAGAACCTCCTTCTGCAAATCATCTTAGGGTGAGTTACCCACGCTAAGATAGGGGCGCCATTTCCAATTTTGGTGTGTGGTGAACAGAGGAGCAACTTTTCCTGTGATTCATGGGGCTACTTAGTTACTTGAAAACTAGTTTTTTGACAGATAACTTAGCAATTAGCTGACGATACTTTTCTTTCCATTATAAAAGAAAGAAAATTAAATATTAGATCCACTCAACTCTAATAACAACATGTTCTGACATCTTGTGGAAGTCACTTAAGGGATGCTGGGTAGTTTTAAAATGTTAATGTACATTCTTACTTTATTACTAACTCTGTGGAGAGAGAGACCTCGTCAGGACTCTTGGTTTCTATCTCAGCTCTGGGAGGAGAGCAGGGGTCTAGTAGGTTACAGCGGGAAGCAGATATATCTGGGTTCTACAGAAGAACATAAGAATGGCCACACTGGGTCAGACCAAAGGTCCATCTAGCCCAGGATCCTGTCTTCCAACAGTGGCCAATGCCAGGTGCCCCAGAGGGAGTGAACAGTACAGGCAATCATCAAGTTGGCCTGTTGCCCACTCCCAGGTTCTGGCAAACAGAGGTGAGGGACATGTTGCCCAGTCACCCAGTTTTGTGAGATCCCTGTGTAACTCTTCACAGTGTGCTCTGGACTTAACTATCTTGAGTAATTTCGTATCATTTGCCAATTTTACCACCTCACTGCGTACCCCTTGTTCCAGATTATTCATGAATATGTTGAGTAGCAATGGTCCCAGAACAGACGCCTGGGGAACACCGCTATTTACCTCTCTCCATTCTCACCTTTTATTCCTAATCTTTGTTTCTGATCTTTTAACTGAAGTGCCTGGCAGTGCCTTCAGGATCATCTAATGACCCTTAATTTACTTTAATCAGAATCCTTTTATTAATCACCCTCCCTCGGTTTATAAACAAACTCCCTGCCCAAAGGCTGTGCTGCTCCCAGCTTCCCAACACATATCACACTCAAGCTGTTCCAGTTAAAAGCTCCATCTGTGGCTAGGCTGAGTTGACCTCCCCTACGAAACTCGGGGGGAGGGTTAGGGCCCTCCCCTATTCCCCCTAAATGGTGCCCCTGCTCTGAGGCCTGGTGCACACTACACAGTAAGCTGCCTGTGTCGACCTATCTGTGTAAATGTCTTCATTGAAATTTGCCTCCCACCGACATAAGTGCCTCTCTATATCGACTTAATAACACCAACTCCTTGGGCAGTGTGAAGTCATGGTTGATGTAATAATGATGCATAGTGTCAATGTATGGCACATACACAATAGGAATGACAATATACAAACACCTGTAGGAGAGCACTTCAACCTCCCTGGCCACACTATAGCAGACCTTAAGGTGGCCATCCTGCAGCAAAAAAACTTCAGGACCAGACTTCAAAGAGAAACTGCTGAGCTTCAGTTCATCTGCAAATTTGACACCATCAGCTCAGGATTAAACAAAGACTGTGAATGGCTTGCCAACTACAGAACCAGTTTCTCCTCCCTTGGTTTTCACACCTCAACTGCTAGAACAGGGCCTCATCCTCCCTGATTGAACTAACCTCGTTATCTCTAGCTTGCTTGCTAGCATATATATACCTGCCCCTGGAAATTTCCACTACATTCATCTGACGAAGTGGGTATTCACCCACGAAAGCTCATGCTCCAAAACGTCTGTTAGTCTATAAGGTGCCACAGGATTCTCTGCTGCTTTTACAGTGTCAATGTAGACACTGTGTTGCTTAGACCAACTGTTACTGACTTTCAGATGCCATCCCCAAATGCCCCACACTCACCATACAATTGATATAAGCACTCCCGGTGAGAACACGCACCCGACATAAAGAGCCAAACCTCTGACATAAGGGGTCAAACATGCACATCCAGAAGCTATTTAATAACTGCAGTGGCTGTATGCCGACATACAGTTAGGTCAACATAATTCTGTGGTGTAGACATGGCCTAAGAAATGTCCTTTCTGGTTGCTGACGTGAACTATCCTTGTTATATCATCATCTCTGAACGGCAAACAGCTAAAGTTCTTGTTCTGAGGTGATGCTGGTCACACTCTGAACAGGCTCCTATTGTTTGTCCACTGGATAGTTCATTGAGTTTTTAAGACTGGGAACAGTCAGTCACTAAGAGGAGGAAGAACTCATGGCTCTTATCAGTGTGAGATAGGTGCCTGCCAGAGATGAACAAGGGCAGACAGGGAGAACAGGCTGTCAGGTGTGGATGTGTTTTCAGAAGAGCTCTTGCATGAAAGAGTTGTGCCAACATAGCAATGCCGCTGGCGACAGATAAAAGTGCTGTGTTCAGTGAAGCAATAAGGGGCCTCAGTAGCTCTTTGTTGCACTAGGATTGGGTCCTGCTTTTGGATGGAGAGAGAGAAAATAGAGGCCCGGAGTCTCAGGCCTTGTCTATACAGGAAAGATACATTATTTGACCAATGGTGGGATTTTAATAAGAGTCAGTTCAGCCATAAAACCCCTGAGTGGAGGCTCTTCTTTCCATTCAAATCAGGGTTATGTTGCATTATTGTATATTGACCAGGAATCTGTTTCAGTTAAATTAAAATACACCACTGCTAAACCAAAACCAGTCTGCACCAGTCCGTAGCACTGGCCCCTTCAACTGACTCACTTTACATTGCTCTGTCTCTCTTCGGTACTTATGTGGCCCCTGATACGCTAATAGCTGGTGTGACAAAGTTCCTCCTCTGACTTGGTGGGTCCTGCGCTTATTGGAGGATTTGCTCACCTCAGTGATTCATGGCAGTCCTCAGTTTTGCCATATTTGCTAGCGGCTCAAACCTTCCGTTGACTCAGCTAACCTCAACTCTGGCCAGAATGGGGAAAGGGAGGAGAACAATCCCCGCAGTCTCTGCTGACCCACCTAGTGGGTCGGGGGATAGGCCAGAGACCTTCCCCTCTGGTGGGACCCACAGTCCAGGTCATCTCCTCTTGTCTCAGATAGGGAGTTGAGGCAGATGGGGGGAACCCGGGCCCATCCTCTACTCCGGGTTCCAGGCCAGGGCTATGTGGATTGCAACTCTCTACAGTGTCTCTTGTAACAGCTGCGTGACAGCAACAATTCCCTGGGCTACTTCCCCATGGCCTCCTCCCAACTCCTCCTTTACGCTGAGCACAAGACCTTCCTTCTGATGTCTGGTAATGCTTGTACTTCACAGCCCTCCAGCAGTACGCCTACTCATTCTCAGCTTCTTGCTTCTCTTGCTCCCAGCTCCTCACACACACCTCACTGACTGAGGTGAGATCCTTTTCCAACCAGGTGCCCTGATTAGCCTGCCTGTCTTAATTGGCTCCAGCAGCTTCTTAATTGGCTCCAGGTGTCCTAATTAGCTTGTGTGCCTTAATTTGTTCCAGCAAGTTCCTGATTGTTCTGGAACTGCCCCTATTATCTTACCCAGGGAAAAGGGACCTACTTAACCTGGAGCTAATATATCGGCCTTCTATCACTCTCCTGTAGCCATCTAGCTTGACCCTGTCACACTGGGAAGATCACAATCATTAATAAAAAGAATGAGGAGTACTTGTGGCACCTTAGAAACTAACAAATTTAATGCATTTATCCTGAAAACATCCGCATGAGGGAGGTAAGTGCTGCTACGCTCATTTTGCAGATGGGAAACAGAGAGCCTCTGTGATTGGCCCAAGGTCACACAAGAGCTCTGTAGCAGAGCAAGGAATTCAACCCCTGGCTAGGGCCCTAATTACTGGACCAGGCTTCCTTTCTAAAGGCCTTAGAATGGGTCTGAGTTTAAGGCACCTTTATGCCGCCATGAGGCTCAAAAGAACCTTAAGGTGCATCTTCACTGCAGGGTTAATTTCAGTTATCTACATTCAAGTTACACCTCTCAAGTGAGAACAGCCATGCTGTAAACTCCCCCTCCCGCTGCTATTTCAATGCTGACGCTGCACTCACCCCTGTGAGACCCTAGGGCTGCTGGGGGCACATCTGATGGTTCTTTGACCTGTACTAAGCTGCTCTATGGATACCTTCCCAGGGAATTGTGGGACATCTTGTCTGTCCTTTCTAGGCACACCAGGGGACTTGTGGGAAGGCTCTGGAAGACTAGCAGTACTTGAGAAGCCTGCGTCCACACTACAGAGACATCATGTTAGCAGCTGGCAAGTTGCACTAACTACAGCTTCAGCCTACTCCTCGTGACAGGCCAGCCAGCTCCAGTTAAAAGCTCACCACACCCAAGCTAAGGGTTTTTGTGTGTGGACTGGACTTGAGTTAGGGGCAACACTCAAGTGATAACTCGAGTTAGCTTTCAAGTGAAGACAAGCCCATGTAACTGAGAATCATGTCTGCTATGTTTGTACAGCACCTAGCACAGCAAGGCATCGACCTACCTCAGTACAGCGGTTAACTAATAATGAAACAATGAGGTTATCTCAGGTGAGCTGCCGGCTGATCTGCTTTTGGGGTCTCTCCAGATCGACTCCTGCTCTACACTATAACATTTAACCCTCTTCAGTAGCACTTGAAACACACTTTCCCTCCATGCATAAAACTGCTTTAGTCAGTTATGGCTGGTTCTAAGCCCCAACGTCACAAAGTGACTCTGTTCTTTGAGGACGAAAGAACAATTCAGCCCAAATCATTCCTGACTCAATCGTTTCATTAGACCTTTAAAAATGGCCTTGAGATCTCCGGGTGGTATTTGGAGAGGAGCTAACAGAATCCTCTCAGCTCTCGTTAAGTCCCTCTACATCTATTCCCTCCCATACCAGGCCCCCCACAACATCCTTCCACTCTCTCAAGGAATACCTGTTTGTGCCTATGTTAATGATACCAGAGCATGTCATCATGCTACAAACCCTTGTGGTTGTATCTCCAGTAACATTCCCACCAGCTGCTGAACCATATTAGAGTTACCTGCAGGGACCTGATAAAAACATGGCAAAAATGAATGTGAAAGAGTAGGTGGGAAGGAAACTTTTGTTCTCTTTACCTTGTAATACGGCAAAAAGGGGATAATCAATGACATTTAAAGGAGGCAAATTCAAAACTGATCCAAAAATCACATAATGTGTAATTAGTCTCATTGTGTGACACTAGGGCTGCTGGGGGGACATCTCCAGGTTCTTTGACCTGTAGTAAGCTGACTACTCTATGGAGACTTTCCTAGTGAATTGCGGAACAACTTGTTTGTGGAACTAGTTTGTGCAATTAGTCTGTGGAACTCATTGCCATAGGATGTTGTTGAGCCAGGAACTTGGCTCGATTGGATATTTATGTAGTTAAATTATATGGTATTGGGGGGCTGATGTTGGGGGGAGATATAGCAGGTTCTGCCTATATACATTGTGTTTCTGTGCAGCACCCGGCACAGCGGCCCTTGTCTCACCCGGGGCAGGAACTGTCTTTCGCATTGTGGCTGTGCAGTGCCAGACACAAGTGACCTGATATTATCTGTTCCCTAGTCGCTACCATAATACACATGATAAATAATTATAGTAACCTCCCCTGCTATGGGAATTCCTATATGGTTTCCCTGGGCTATTTGGTAATACCACTCAGCTCTGTGTCACATAGATCCACAGGGAATAGCCAGGTATGTACTGAAAATGGAGGTTCAATGGTTTATCTCCAACCCTAGAGTACCAGAAGCTGAACAGCCTGAAAGAATCTGGAAAAAAGTCTCCCTAAAAGGTGGTGAATCAGCAGGAGTGATCCTGAGAACAGCCTCCTGCAAATCCTTTTAGAGTGCGTTACCCATGCTAAGGCCTGGTCCACACTACATGGTTAGGTAAATGTAAGGTGCCTTGTGTCAACCTATCTGTGTAAATGTCTTCATTTAAATTTGGCTCCTACCGACATAAGTGCCTCTCTATATCGACTTACCACCACCACCTCCTTGGGCAGTGTATGTAAGAACATAAAAACATAAGAATGGTCCTACTGGGTCAGACCAAAGGTCCATCTAGCCCAGGATCCTGTCTTCTGATAGTGGCCAACGCCAGGTGAGAATGAACAGGTAATCATCAAGTGATCCATCCCGTCACTCACTCCTAGCTTCTGGCAAACAGAGGCTAGGGACACCATTTCTGCCCATCTTCGCTAATAGCCATTGATGGACCTGTCCTCTGGGAATTTATCTAGTTCTTTTTTTTTAACCTTGTTATAGTCTTGGCCTTCACAACATCCTCTGGCAAGGAGTTCCATAGGTTGAGTGTGCGTTGTGTGAAGGAATACTTCCTTTTATTTGTTTTAAACCTGCTGCCTATTAATTTTATTTGGTGACCCCTAGTTCCTGTGTTACGAGAAGTAGTAAACAATACTTCCTTATTTACTTTCTCTACACCAATCATGATTTTATAGACCTCAATCATATCTCCAATTAGCCATATCTTTTCCAAGCTGAAAAGTCCCAGTCTTATTAATCTCTCCTCATACGGCAGGCGTTACATATCCCTAATAATTTTTGTTGTCCTTTTCTGAAACTTTTTCAATTCCAATATATCTTTTTGGAGATGGGGTGTCCACATTCCTGAGGAAACTACAATGCATTGGTGACCTTCCAGAAAACACCATCCTAGCCACCATGGATGTAGAGGCTCTCTACACAAACATCCTACACACAGATGGAATACAAACTCTCGAGGAACCAGTAATCCCTGATGAATGCCACAGACACAACTGGTGGCCGAGTTTCTATCCTTTATCCTCAGCACACAACTTTGCAAATCTATCAAATTTGCATGACAATATATATCTCCAGATCAGGAGCAACCCGCTGGGGCACCTGCATGGCCCCACAATATGGCACATAATTTTAGTGGCCGACGGATTATACATCCTGAAACACGCTTCCCTCCGCTCTTGTCCCACCTCATCGCCCCTTCTCTACCTATGCTAGCAATTGGATGACATCTTCATCAGCTGGACCCCATGGGAAGGAGACTCTGGGAAAATTTCCACCACGAGAAAAACGTTCAACAGCTTCCACCCCACCATTCAATTCAGGCTGGCCCAGTCTAACATGGGAGGATCCAGTTCCTTAGACCACCAACAGTGCAAATAAGTCATGGTCAACTTAACACCACCCTATACGCAAATAACCTATCAACCACACTATGCCTACCTTCCTGCCTCAGCTTCCATCCCAGGACATCAACACGATCAGGGACCGGCTTCCAGCTTGCGCCCCCCAACCCTGCAGCAGCTCCCGTCGCCCTGAAGTGTGCCCCCCGCCCCTGCAGGAAGCTCCCCACCCCCTGGCCCCGAGGAGCCCTGTGGTACCTCCCCACCCCTACTCACTTCTGTCCGCATTTCCTCCCCAAGCATGCATGTCCTGCTCTAATTCTCCTCCCAGGCTTGCGGCACCAAACAGCTGATTGGCGCCACAAGCCTGGGAGGTGGGAGAAGTGAAGCAGCAACTGCGCAGTGGAACCCCGGGCTGCCGGTGGCACGCTGACCCAGGCATGAGTGGCAAGTTTGTAGAAATTTTGGTGGTGCCCAGAACCTGCCCCCCAAACTCCACCCCCCACTTGCCTAAGGCTCTGGGAGGGTTTGGGGGGAGCTCTGGGGACAGGTCCTGAGCTGAGGATTAGGGTGCAGGAGGGGTGCAGGCTTTGGGATGGAGTTTGGGTGCTGGGTGCAGGCTCTGGGCTGGGGCAGGAGTGGGTGTGCAGGAGGGGGTGAGGGTGCAGGCTTGGGATGGAGTTTGGGTGCAGGCTGGGGGTGGGGGTGTAGGAAAGGGTGAGGGGTGCAGGCTCTGGGAGGAGTTTGGGGGTGGGAAGGAGTGTGTGGGAAAGGGAGGTGGTGCACGCTCTGGGAGGGAGTGCATGCTCTGGGAGGGAGTTTGCAGGGGATAGGAGGGTGCAGGGGGCTGAGGGCTTGGGGCTGAGGATGAGGGGATCATGAATGGGCAGGATGGGGCTCAGTGCTAGGGCAGAGGGCTGGGGTGTGGGATGAGGGCTGTGCTGAGGATGAGGGGTTCATGATGTGGGTGCTCAGGGCTGAGACAGAGGATTAAGGTGCAGGGAGATGAGGGTTGGGGCTGAGGATGAGGGTTCATGATGCAGGGGGGGCTGAGGGCTGGGGAAGAAGATTAGGGTGCAGGGGATGAGGATGGGGGTTGAGGATGAGGATTCATGATGTGGGGGCTCAGGGCTGAGGCAGAGGATTAGGGTGTGGGGGGCTGAGGGGTTGCAGGTGTTGGAGAGACTCAGGGCGAAGCACAGGTAAGGGCCCTGCCAGTAGGAGATGGGGGGGCACTAGGACCCCTGGGACAGCAGACAGCAGTTCTGCCGGGAGCTGCTCTACTCCAGCAACAGAAGCAGGCAGGGAGAGACGCTGCGCTGCTTTCTGTGGAGGCACGGACCCGCAGGGGCGTGGTGGGGGAGACCCGCGGGGGCCGGGGCCCGATCCAGGCAGGGCCAGGGGAGAGACCCAGCTCCAATATTGCTGGAGCAGGGCCCCCAGCCCTGAATATTGCTGGTGCTCGAGCACCGCAAACATATAGAACCTGCCCCTATAAACCCTGGGCTGCTGGCTGCCGCAGTGGCACACTGACCCAGGGGACACCCTGGGCTGCCCGCTGCTGATGCCACCGGCAGCTCAGAGTCCCTCTCGATTCCAGCAGCAGCAGCCGCTCAAACACACTTAACAAAAAATTTTTTTTTTTGGGGGTGGGGGGGGGGGGGGGCCCCCTGCTTTTTTTTTTGGTGCCCCCTAAATCTTGGCGTCCTAGCAACCGCCTAGGTCCGCCTAAATGGTTGCCCTGGCCCCTGACCACGATCCATTGTCTACAGCCAAGCACTGAGGTACAACCGCAACGCATCCGCTCTAAGCCCCTCAGAACAGAGACTAACACCTACAAAATTCCATCAAGCATTTCTCAAACTACAATACCCGCACGAGGAACTTTAGGAAAACAGATCAACAGAGGCCAGACGTGTACCGCAGAAACCCTCCTAACTTTTTTGCAAAGACAAACCAAGAAAGAAACTAACAGGACTTCCACTGGGCATCACATACAGTCCCCAGCTAAAACCCCTCCAACGCATCATCAGGGATCTACAAACCATCCTGGACAATGATCCCCACGCTTTGCACAGGCCTTGGGTGGCAGGTCAGTCCTTGCCCACCAGACAACCTGCCAACCTGAAACGTATTCTCACAGTATAACTGCACACCCGTCACCAGTAGTCAACTCTAGCTCGGGAACCAATCCAATTGGAACAAACCTCGATGCCAACTCTGCCCACAATATCTTACACCAGCAACACCATCAAAGCGACCGTAACCAGATCAGCCATACACCATCACTGGTTCATTCACCTGCACGTCCACACAATGTAATATACGCCATCATATGCCAGCAATGCCCCTCTGCTATGTACACATCGCCAAACTGGACAGTCATACGGAAAAGGATAAATGGACACAAATCAGATATTAGGAATGGCAATCATACAAAAAACCTGTAGGAGAGCACTTCAACCTCCCTGGCCACACTATACGCAGACCTTAAGAGTGGCCATCCTGCAGCAAAAAAACTTTCAGGACCAGACTTCAAAAGAGAACTGCTGAGCTTCAGTTCATCTGCAAATTTGGACACCCATCAGCTCAGGATTAAACAAAGACTGTGAATGGCTTGCCAACTACAAACCAGTTTCTCCTCCCTTGGTTTTTCACACCTCTATGCTAGAACAGGGCCTCATCCTCCCTGATTGAAACTAACCTTCATTATCTCTAGCTTGCTTGCTAGGCATATATATCCTACCCTGGAAATTTCCACTACATGCATCTAACGAAGTGGGTATTAACCCACCAAAGCTCATGCTCCAAAACCTCTGTTAGTCTATTAAAATGCACAGGGATTTTTTGCTGCTTTTACAGATCCAGACTAACACAGCCTACCCCCCCTGAATACTTCACATCTGCAACACTATTCAAGATCTGGGCATACCATGGATTTATATAGAGGCAATATTGATATTTTCTGTCCTATTATCTATCCCTTTTTTAATTATCCCAGCATTCTGTTCACATTTAGACTGCCACTGCACATTGACAGCGTAATGTTCAGAGAACCTATCCACAATGACTCCAACATCTCTTTCTTGAGTGGTAACAGCTAATTAGATTCCACCCTTATATATGTATAGTTCGGATTATACTTTCCAATGTGCATTACTTTGCAATATATCAACACTAAATTTCATCTGCCATTTTGTTGGACCAGCCCACCCAGTTTTGAGAGATCCTTTTGTAGCTCTTCAAACTTAACTATCTTAGTAATTTGTAATTATCTGCAAATTTGGCCACATCACTTTTTACCCTTTTTTCCAGATCATTTAGAATATGTTGAATAGGACTGGTCACAGAACAGACTTCCTGGGGGACACCCACTATTTCCTCTCTCCATTCTGAAAACTGACCGTTTATACCTACCCTTTGTTTCCTATCTTTTAACCAGTTACCAATCCATGAGGGCACCTTCCCTCTTTGGGTAAGAGCCTTTGGTGAGGGACCTTGTTATAGGCTTTCTGAACATCTAAGTACACTATATCCACTGGATCTCTCTTGTCCACATGCTTGTTGACCCCCTCAAAGAATTCTAGCAGATTGGTGAGGCATGATTTCCCTTTACTAAAACCATGTTGACTCTTCCTCAACAAAATATGTTCATCTATACATCTGACAATATTATTCTTTATTATAGTTTCAACCAGTTTGCCCGGTACTGAAGTCAGACTTACAGGCCTGTAATTGCTGGGATCACCTCTGGAGCACTTTTTAAAAATTGGCAACACATTAGCTATCCTCCAGTCATCTGGTACAGAAGCTGATTTAAATGATAGCTTGTAGACTACAGTTAGTAGTTCTTCAATTTCACATTTGAGTTCCTTCAGAACTCTTGGATGAACCGCGTCTGGTCCTGGTGACTTATTGCTGTTCAATTTATCAATTTGTTCCAAAACCTCCTCTAATGATACCTCAATCTGGAACAGTGTATAGTCATGGTTGATGTAATTAGTTCGACGTAGTATAAGAGTAGACACTATGTTGGTTAGATCAACTGTTACTGGCTTTCAGAAGGCATCCCAAAATGCCCCATACTGACAATACAATTGATACAAGCACTCCTGCTGAGAACGCGCACCCCTGACATACAGAGCCAAACGTGCACAAACAGAGGCAATTTAATAACTGCGGAGGCTGTATGCCGACATACAGTTAGGTTGAAATAATTTTGTAGTGTAGACATGGCCTAAGAAATGTCCTTTCTGGTTGCTGATGTGGACTATCCTTGTTATATCATCATCTCTGAACGGCAAACAGCTAAAGCTCTTGTTCTGAGGTGATGCCCAATCAGACTCTAAACAGGCTCTTATTGTTTGTCCACTGGACAGTTCATTGGGTTTTTAAGAATGGGAACAGTCAGTCATTAAGAGAAGGAAGCAGAACCCATGGCTCTTATCAGTGTGAGATAGCTGCCTGCCAGAGATGAACAAGGACTGTCAGGTGTAGATATGTTTTCAGAAGAGCTCTTGCATGAAAGAGTTGTGCCAACACAGCAATGCCGCCGGCGACAGGTAAAGGTGGTGTGTTCAGCGAGGCAAAGAGGGGCCTCAGTAGCTTTGTTGTATTCAAATTTGGTCCTGGTTGTGGACGGAGATGGAGAAAACAGAGAGCCAGAGTCTCACGCCTTGTCTATACAGGAAAGATACATTATTTGACCAATGGTGGGATTTTAATTTGAGTTAGTTCAGCCATGAAAACCCCTGTGTGGAGGCTCTGTCTTTCCATTCAGATCAGGTTTACGTTGCGTTATCCTGAACTGACCAGGAATCAATTTCAGCTGAACTGAAATACACCACTTCTAAACAGAAACAAATATCCACCGGTCTGCAGCACTGGTTCAACCGACTCACTTTATGATGCTCTGTCTCTCTTCGGTACTTATGTGGCCCCTGAAAGTGCAAATTTTGGAAGAGGTCTAAAACCTCGTGGTTAGGGATTAACCCAATGTCTAAATGTTAGGGATAAGGATAACTTTCATGGGGGCAGATTCTCCACATCGGCTAAATGTGAGGTTCTTAGGCCTTCTGCTGAAGCAGTGGGTGCTGGCCAGTGCCGGAGATGGGATACTGGAGAAAATGGCTTTCGAGTCTAATCCAGTCTTGCCATTCCTTTCCTCTGGAAAACCATTTGTGATTTGCTAGCAGGGGTCAGGAATGGCGGACATTTCTGGGGAGGACAACCTGAGAGCCCTGGTTGGGGGAGGGAAGTACAGGGGACCATTAATTGGGACTGGGAGACTTGGTAACTCTCAGCCTTCTCTTGCTACACTATTGTCAGCCAGTAAACTAGCAGCTGAGTACAACCACTGGAAACTTACTCTACTGATGTCTCTGCTGTACATAGAGTCTGAGAATGCTTGGGAGCGCCTCTGATTTTATTAAGTATCAGAGGAGTAGCCGTGTTAGTCTGGATCTGTAAAAGCAGCAAAGAATCCTGTGGCACCTTATAGACTAACTGACGTTTTATTACTTGCTACATTCATGCCTCCAGGGGTGGCTTTTGGGACTCAGGTGATGGAGGGAGGGTTGTCCAGTGGTTAGAGCATTAGCTTAGGACTCAGGACACCACAGCTCAATCCCTTGCTGTGCCACAGACTCTTGTGTAACCTTGATTACATTATTGAGTCGCTCCATGCCTCAGTTTCCCATTTGTAAGAGAGGGATAATAGCAGTGCCCTTCCTTGCAGGGGTTTTGGAGGTTAAGGATATGAAACATTGGCAGATACTTCAGCTATGGGGGGCTATATATGCCCCCACGATAGACACATCTCCAGTGTGGGGGGAAGGCCTTTCACAGAGGGGAAAAAAAATGTTCATGACTTCAACGAGACAATAAAGTGGCAGGAGTTGCAGGCCAGAAAGTCTGGGCAATAATGGGAGGGTAAAGATAGACTTGTTGGTTCTACTGGACAGAGCCAGCGGTACAAGGTGCTGGGCTTGAGAGACCAGAGTAAGATCAGACTCATTGCCCCTTCAAGGGAACAGCTTGTAGGGCCTGGGAGAAATCGAGAGGCTGCAGGGCTAGGGATTGGATATTTGATTAGTTAGCAGAAACTGGGCATGGGAATTGGGGAAGATGAGGAAGATAAAGCAGGTTCTGTCTCTCCATGCTAGAAAGAAAAAGATAAGTCACTTCAATAACAAGTTTAGGGAGAATAATAGTTTATTCTTCCAGCTGAAGTTGGATTCTGGCCTTTGGAAACAGAAATCAGATTCCACAAGGTTAGTTTCGGTGATAAATGAAGGGTCTGACCTTTCTTTACTGATAAAGGTGATTGATCTCCTCGACAATGCAGACATTGAGTTTGGGCAATCAAGATTGTAATGTCCCATACCACACATGGTATAAATGTAGAAGCTAAACCCTCCAGCTGCACAGCGGGGTTATCAGGACCTGGAACAACCTTTCAGAAGTCAAGATGAAGCTTCAGATTGTGGCTGCCGTTCTCCTCATCACCATCCTTTCCCCAAAGAGAAGCAGTGCACAGGTAAGGATGCCATCACTGCACGCAGCATGATACTTTCTATTATAATGATGGTTTTCTCTGTGAAATAGGATGTGAAATGGCTCCTCTTTCCTCTCTGCCCAAAGGTGAATTGTTCTTGGACAGTCTCTTGGTACTGTGCTGAGTTTGAATTGGCCAACTACCGTAATGGGGGGAGAAGATTAAAGGGTTTTCCGCACTTATTAAGGAAATTCTTTAGATCTGTTATTATGCTTCGATATCCCCAAAGCCCATTTTGTTCCAAAGTTCAGATTCAATGTGTCCATACGGTTGAAAGTGGTTTGTGCGCTGGAAAAATAGAGATGCCCTCACTGACTGACTTTAGCTTTCTATGCCATTTCCACTACACATCTGGCCAACGTGTGCCCCGGTGGTCAGCGATTTGGGGTGGGGGTGGGGTCTCATTCTTCGGGGCCTCAAGAAGAGGAGACAACTTGATCTTGATTCCCAAAAGTGCTAAACACCTTGGGCTGTGCAAAGAACTCCTCCCCTCCAATCTTTAAAATATTTGAAAATAACAGAGGATGCTGAGTCATTTTTGAGAAGAGAAAAAAAGTGAAGTGGGCTGAAATTTTTCACTTAAAACTCCTTATTTTTAACCAAAAATGATTTTGGTTTTTTCAAAATGAAAATGTTCATGGAAAAGAATAAATGAATGAAAACCGAAAAACAAAACATGCTTTGAGTTTTGGCTTTGGATTCCCTGCCCCCCACCCTGAGTGGCAAAACGACCGGGGAAAAATTTTTGGCTATTCTTTTTTTTTCATTTAAAAAACAAAACAAAACAGTTTCAAATATGTTAAATAAAATTATTAAAATCCTCAATTTTATTGAAATTTTCCAAAAATATACATTTTCCCAATGGCGATAGAAAACAGAAAATAAGGGGGGGGGAAAGAAGGGAGGGGAATGTAAATGAAAAGATTTTCCACACTATGCACAGTCAACTTGTGGAACTCCTTGCCAGAGGATGTTGTGAAGGCCAAGATTATAACAAGGTTCAAAAAAGAACTAGATAAGTTCATGAAAGATAGGTCCATCAATGGCTATTAGCCAGGTGTCCCTGTTTGCCAGAAGCTGGGAATGGGCAACAGGGGATGGATCACTTTTTGTTTACCTGTTCTGTTCATTCCATCTGGGGCATCTGGCATCGGTCACTGTTGGAAGACAGGATAATGGGCTAGATGGACCTTTGATCTGATCCAGTATGGCCATTTTCTGTTCTTATGGAAAAAATGGGGTGGTGGGGGAATCATTTCTGAAATTTTGACCAGTTTTAATTCATCTCCTGAGGAGTCAGACTCAGGTAAGGAAGTTTTCAAATTCTAGATTCTGGAAGTTACTCCCAGCACCGAGAAAGAAGGGTAGGGGTGATGTTTCTCATCCCAGAACTTGCTACATCCACGTTTACACTTTAGATTTCTGCTGTCAACAGTTATGTTGGTTTGGGGTATGAAGAACTTTGATCTCTGACAGACATTGCTGTGTTGGCAAAAGACGCTGGGGGAGACACAGCAATAATCAGCAAAACTATGTTCTTGCCTGTGGCCTGATCTACACAGCAAAGTTCTGCCAGCACATTTATGTCAGCTAGGAACGTGCGAAAATCACATCCCTCAGTGACATATCCTCAGTGTAGATGTAACTCCACCGACAGAAGAGTGAGTCTGTCGGCTTACTGAATGTTGTTCAGGGAGGTGGTGTTACTATGTTGGCAGAAGTTCTTCTCTTGGCATCTGCAGTGTGTACATGACAGCCTCTCATGTCACAGGCTCTGTAGTGTAGACATGACCTTCTTTCTCTCGATGGGGGGAAGGCCTGGAATAATTTGTACCAGCAAAAGCACACTAGTATAGCAGTATAGTTGGACTGGCAGAGCACTCCTAGTGTAGATCTGGCCTGATGAAGCTATTGGCAATGTGAGGAATCACCTATATTTAAACACTATTGGAGAAAGAGCAGGATCAAGTAATTCTTAACTATTTCCTTGCAGAGGTCCTTGGACGCACGTGCAAGCGTTGATGTGCCAGTGAGTATTCAAAATTTACTTTGCTCTCAATCTCTTTAATGTTACCCCAGTTCCTCTTAGTAACCCCAAACCCGGAGCCCAGGGGTCAGTTGGATTGGGGCAAAAGACAAAGCAAAGGCCTTCCAAGTCCTCAGGGGGCATGAAAGAGTTAATTAAGGTGTTCTTTGTAGGTTCCAATTCTCTCATCACACTAGTACCTAGTTTGGTGGGTTTCTCTGGGCTCTGCTCGCTACAGCCATGATCAGACTCACTTCCCAGTTGGATTCATACACACTGTGAGCTGTGATTTTTCTGGGAATCCTGACATTCTGCATCCCTGGGATGGAGGATAATAGTATCACCAGGGGAATTACATACATGGCCTCATCGAGACAAAGGAGCAGATTCCCAGGTATTGGGAACTGGTGTCACTCCATTAAAATCAAAAGAACTACATTCCCAGATGGCGTAAATCAGCATAACTCCACTGGAGTCAGTGGGTCAGATTCCAAATGAGTGTAAATCAGCATTGCTCTGTTGGACTAAATGGCCCAAATCCTCAGTTGGTGTAAACTGATTTAGCTCCATTGCAGCAAGGGCAGCAGTTCGTTTGTGGTGCTGTGCCTCTGGGTACTCCAAATTCATTCTGCTTTAAGAATCTGCTACATTACTTTGTACATCTAAGAGGCAGAGGCCTGATTAAATAGTGGATGATCTTTCCTCTCCCAGATGGGTTAGAAATTCTACTAAGTGAGAGATCCTTGGTGGTCCTATTCTCTCTCATGAAGGGAAAGGAGACCCAGTAAAAAGAATTCCCATATTTCAGAGTCTGGAGTTTCAGGTCTTGCTTTGTATCCTGGTGGTTATTGGGCTAGGCTATGGTTACAGCCCCTTTCCACACCACAAAGGCTGTAATGAGAAACTCTAGGGACATCATACACCCATACTGTATAAGGACTTATATGATGTGCCTGACCTTTCGGGGTTAATGAAGACTATTGATCTCTTTGACAATCCAGGGACTGAGTTTGAGCAATCAGGCTTGTAGTGTCAGATATGACTCACAGGATAAAGACAGCTGCTAAACTCCCCAGCTACTCCAGGGACGTGATCATCTGGAAGAGCTGAACACAAGTTATGATGAAACTCCAGATCATGGCTGCCATTCTCCTTCTCTCTGTCCTTTGCCCAAGGGAAGCAGTGCTCTGCAAGTAGAAGTGCTGCTGGTAACAATGAAAGCACGGTTATTTGTTATAATGACGACTTTTATAAAGTAATAGAAATGTAGGGACCAGTCATCATGTCCAGCTCCCTGCGCTGAGGCAGAACCAATCAACCTAGACCATCCCAGACAGGTGTTGTCCAAAGTTTTCTTAAAAACGTTCAATGATGGGGATTCCACAACCCCTTTTGGAAGTCTATTCTAGAGTTAGACAGTTCTACCCTTAGAGTTAGACAGTTCTTTTTAATATCTAGTCTAAATCTCCCTTGCTGCAATTAATCCCACTACTTCTCGCCCTATCTTCAGTGGACACAGAGAACAATTGATCACAGTCCTCATTAGAACAACCCTTAACAGACTTGTTATCAAGTCCCCCTCTCAGTCCTCTTTTCTCAAGACGAAACATGACCCCTTTTTTAACCACACATCATAGGCCAGGTTTTCTAAATCTTTTACCATTTTTGTTGCTCTCCTCTGGACTCTTTGATTTGTTTACATCTTCCCTAAAGTGTGGCACCCAGAACTGAAAACACTATTCCAGCGGAGGCCTCCCCAGAGCTGAGCACAGAAGAACAATTACTTTCCATCTCTTACATTCAACACTCCTGTTAATATATCCCAGAATGAAAACAGCCTGTTTTACATCTGCATCACATTGATGACTCATATTCAATTTGTGACTCACAATAACCACCTGATCCGACCAGAGGACCAATCAGGAAACCGGATTTTTAAAAGCAGGGGAGGGAACCTCTGGAAGGATTTGGCTTTGTTCTTCTCTCTGTTTGTTTTCCTCGGCTATGAGTAAAGAGCTTTTCTTTCTATCTCCAAGCTTCTTTCTACCCTTCTGTTACCAAGTTGTGAGTACAAAAGGAAAAGCAATAGGTTTATATTGTAGTTGTATTTACATGTGTGTACTTTGCTGGACTGGTTTAAATTGATATCTTTTGAATCAGACTGTTTATTCCTATTTTCTTATAAGCAATAGCCCTGTATTGATCTCTTGAATGCAGAGTTTATATTCTATATGTATTTTCTTTCTTTTTATATAAAGTTTTCTTTTTAAAACTTGTGGTTGGGTTTTTTTTCTCTGGTTAAAGCTACGGAGGACGAAGGGAGGGGGGGAGAAAATCCCTTGTGTTAGCTTGACTAGGTTTGAATGCATAGCCTCGGGGAAGAGGGGGGGAGATAAATTGCCCTTGTGCTGGTTTGTATTCAAGGAAGTTTAGTACAGCATCGCTCAGGCTAACCCAGGAGGGGGAAACTCGCTGGGGCCCATGAAAGATAACGAGGAGACAAGGGGAGGAGCTTGTTTTCCCTTTTGGTGGGAGACCCAGGGTTTCTGGGTCTTGGGGGTCCCCCAGGGAAAGGTGGGGAGACCCGGGAGCTATCAGGAGCTCTGGAATCCTGATTGGTGGCAGCGATATCAGATCCAAGCTGGCAATTTAAGCTTGGAGGTTTCATTTTAGCTTCTCAGTTTATGAACGCTAAGGTTCAAATCTGAGTAGGAGGCTATTACATGGTAACAGAAGGGTAGAAAGAAGCTTGGAGATAGAAAGAAAAGCTCTTTACTCATAGCCGAGGAAAACAAATAGAGAGAAGAACAAAGCCAAAACCCTCCAGAGGTTCCCTCCCCTGCTTTTAAAAATCCGGTTTCCTGATTGGTCCTCTGGTCAGGTGTTTGGTTTCCTTTTCAGGTAAAACAACATTAACCCTTAGCTATCTATTTATGACAGGGGTATTACCACCTAGCCAATTATTCCCTATTTTGTAGTTTGCATTTGGTTTTCCTAAGAGAAGTACCTGACACTTCTCTATTGCATTTCATCTGGGTGATTTGGGTCCAATTCTCCAAATGTCAAGGTTGTTTTGAATTCTAATCCTGGCTTCCAAACTTCTCCCAGCGTGGCGTCATCTGCATATTTTATACGTGTTTTCTCCACTCCATTATCCAAATCATTAATGCAAATATTGAATAGTATCAGACCCAGGAGTGACCACTGCAGGACAGCACTAGATACACCTATCCAGCTTGACAGAGAACCACTGATACCCAGTCTTTCAACCAGTTGTGCATACACTTTATACCAATTTCACCTAGATCATATTTCCCTACTTTGCTTATGAGAATGTCATAAGTTTGATCTTTCTATTATAATGATGATTTTATCTGTGAAATACAATCTGAAATGTCTCCCCTTTCCTCTCTGTCCAAAGGCGAATTGCTCAGGGACTGTATCTTAGCATTCCCTGTAGCTGAGTTTGAATTGAATCAGTATAGTGAGGGGAGAAGATTAGAGGGATTTCTTTACTTATTCAGAAAATGGTTTGGATCCATTATTGTGCTTAGATATTACAATGGCAACTCTTGTTCCAATCTTCAGCTTCAGTCTGTACACATGGTTCTAAGAGGTATGAGTGCTGGAGATATAGAGAGACCCTCACCAACTGACAATAGCTTATCATGCCATTTCCCTTACACATTTAGTGAAACATGCAGATCTCATTCTTTGGGGGCTCAAAAAGCAGCAGAGAATCCTGTGGCAGCTTATAGACTAACAGACATTTTGGAGTGTGAGCTTTCGTGGGTGAATACCCACTTTGTCAGACGCAGGTAGTGGAAATTTCCAGGGGCAGGTATATATATGCTAGCAAGCAAGCTAGAGATAATGAGGTTAGTTCAATCAGGGAGGA